>NW_015404555.1:0-2887 GCF_001527695.2 Protobothrops mucrosquamatus
GTCCCAACCGCCACCCCGGCTATCACGTCAGCCAGCTCAGGCAGGGCTGTTGATACATAGCAGGGAGCCAGGTATATAATCAACAAGCCCACTTGTACCCCTTGCCCCCATTTCACAAGGAGGGACTCCACGCCGTCTATCTGAGGCACAGTGGTCTCCCTAGGACAAAGGCTCTCCCTTATAATGACCGCTACCCCCCTTATAATGACCGCTACATAGTATAACATCTCCTCTCCTCTCCTCTTGTACCCCACCCTATCCTACCCTACTGTACCCTACCCTAACTTATATTCTAATCTACCCTAACCTACCCTCCTTTTCCTCCCTTCCTCTTACAAAGTTAGGTATGGAAAAAGTACAGATACTTTTTTTTTTAATCCCAAGGAAAGTATAGAATTAGTTTGGCTGTTTCAGATCTCCAAGGTTTAATACAGTCCCAGAGAAGAACAATGGGAATTTTCTGAAGCTCTCTGTCCTGTCCTGATGGAAGGACAAAAAGACATGTGTTTTTCTGTTTATCTTGCAGCCCTAGCAAGATAATGTATTTACTTAGCTAACTTTACTTTCACTAACAGCTAGAAATGCATATTTGTAGTATGCGGCACAGCCTATACTACAGGGATTTGAACTTCTCAGAATGACAAATAAGATGGTTACATGTCCATGACTCAGAGGATCCATCTGTGCAGAGCTTTCAGCACAACCCTTTCTGGGATGAAAATAAAATCTAGTTCACTTCTATAATTTTGTGCCTCTAACTTGATTCCATCAAAAAAAAAAAAAAAAAAATCCATGCCTGTGAAAGGTGGCAGTATCCAGTCAGGGAATCTGTGAGTAATTAAAAGGATCTCTAGATCCCGTAGCCTGGTCTTGCTTTCCCCAAGTAATCAGTGTTTCTCAACCTTGCCAATTTTAAGGCATGTGGACTTCAACTCCCAGAATTCCACAGCCAGCATTGCTGGCTGTGGAATTCTGGGAGTTGAAGTCCACATGCCTTAAAATTGGCAAGGTTGAGAAACACTGTGCAAGTTCCAGTGCAGAAGGAAAATAAATTTCCTTCTATTGAGGGGCTTAGGAGAATTCTGAAGAGACCTCAAGCTGTTGGTATAATAATATGGTTTTTATTCAGATGATACAGTAGGAGAGCATCTGCTTTGCCCTGACATAGGACTGGAAGAGAGCCCTTTCTGAAATTCCAGAGAACATTTTTTTTAATCAAATCAGTGCTATTGAGCTTGATTCAGTAGGGGCTGTCTCTCCAAGATGTTTATTTCCAACTGCAAACCTTTCTCACCATTAACCAGCTGTTGTAAGTTGTATGACAACGTCTTAGGGAGTCACAAATTTTCCACTCATAGTGCAAGCCATGAAGATTAGCCTGCAAAGGAATGAACACTGTCACTCTAAAATGTATTGCATTCCCATAAACATTGGATGTCAGACCACAAAAAAAAAACAACCCCGCCAATAAAAAACATTATTATGGTACGTCCACCACTGTCAAGTGTTGACATTGCTACATGTTGATTTTGATGGCTACTGAATGCTAGATTTTAGAAATTGCCAAGCACTGATCAGTGTTTTGGGCAATATTCCAAGATGTCCTGCAATTCAAATCATGTATAAAAAATCTTCACACCAGAGATGTTTAGGGACTAGTCACAAAATGGGGAAGGAGGTGTTAAAGAGATCTGTGTTTTAAACAAAAGGAAATAAATGTGTAAATAATAAAATTCATAAGTGTTAGTGGAAGAAGCTAGAATTATAATGTTTAAAAGTTGAAATAGATCTTCCCCTAAAGTGATAATGAGTGTTATGAATACAATCTGCCCTAAATGTTATAAATTCCTGTGCAATATATATTTATGTGTTTATTATATGCACAGATGAATATATCAGCTTTCCTACCTACCTATTTTTTTGCTTCTCCATATCTCCGTCTTTGCTTCCAGTGATAGTACTTGTACAGACATCATCTATCAGTGTCTAAAACCCATGTGTATTGTTTAATCTATCTTAAAACCAGCAGCCTAACATCAGTGCAAGCCGCATTGTGTTGATGCCTTCTGGATAATTTTGTCCTTCATTTTTTTTATCAGATTCTCCCTTCAGCATCATTTAATGAAGATCCATTAAATTTATTTTAGAAGTGCCCTTTCTTAATCTTTCTCTTTCAATCAATTCTATCTCTTCTTAGTTCAGATGTTTTTCCTTGGGCTATTTCTTTCATTTGCTAGTGTGTCATTCTTCTGGTGGCGTTGTAAGGTTCCTTCACCAGATGTATGGTTGAAAAGGGTACCATAGCAACTGTTATGACCCTTAAACAGTTAAGCAAAAACTCAATAGTTAAACAAAGAATAAAAATATGCATTTTCCCATCCCTGGTAGTTATCACCAAGAAGGCAAACAACCAAGGAAAAAAAGTATGCAAATGAACGATGGGGGCATGAATGAGCAAGGAATCCTAATTTTCCCTAATATTTTACATTAGCTCACTTTATGAAGAGTGCAAATATAGACCAATATCTAAGAAAAGAGATAGTACTGCTTAAAATGTTAGTATAATGTATGACAATTTCTAATAAAGAAGTGTTTGTTAAGTCGGGCTCACCACTGTATCTTTATTTGACACACAGTTTTTCATAAACTGATCTCATTGTCGAAGCATTTTAACAACCATGCAAGGATGATTATTACCTCTGATCTCATCAATGTTAATTGGGGTTGCATCATGCCTAACTCTAGGCATGAAAAGCCTAACCCAGGGGTGTCAAACTGCCAGCCCGCCAGCCGGTTGCATCATGCAGAGGCCACACCCACCCCAACTCTGGCAATGCAAAAAAAGTCGCGACACATCACGTGAGTGAGTTTGACACCCGTGGCTAGC
>NW_015404555.1:12057-13560 GCF_001527695.2 Protobothrops mucrosquamatus
AGATTTCCCCTGTTTAGTCATGTCCAACTCTAGGGGGGCAATGCTCATCTCCAATTCAGAGATTAAGATCCAGTGTTCTCCAAGACTTTTCCATGATCATGGCTAGCATGACTATATGTTGAGACTCATGGATCGCTGTTACCTTACCACTTAATTGGTACCTATTTATCCACTCACATTTGCATGCTTACAACTACTAGGGGGGCAGGAGCTTGGGCAAGTAATGGGAGCTTACCCCGTTGCACGGTGCTCATGTCTCGAACTGCTGACCTATCAGTTGACAAGTCCAACATCTTAATCACTTGGCCACCTTGTCCCCTTCCACATCTGTAGGTACATCCATATCTATAACTGTTCTAATTTGTATGCATGGACAAAAAGTACATGGTCTTTGACTTGGGGAGATTGACCACCTTCTTTATTCTGTCAGAACCCTCTTCCTCATAGTAGATAGAAATTTTTGGACCCATTTTTATTCAAATTGGAATAATTTTAAATTGATAAAATAGATGTCTTAAACTTAAGGGGCCCAAGGTATCTTTAAAATCCTGAAAAGCAAATCATCTGACAAATTCAGTAGCAATGAGCTTTTAGACGGAATGCCCCTGGTTTAGTTTTTTGGGGTCTTGATGTTTCTCCAGCAGCTATGGCAGGTAGTGTCATGGCCCCCTCAGAGGCTGGTTCAGAGGAGGAAGAGGAAGAGTTGGAGCTGGGACAGTCCAATAGGGAGGCATGCCAGGGGACGATGCTGGGCACCTCAGGCATTGGGGGAGGTGGTGGACCAGATGGAGAGCTGCCTGCTTGCACAGACACAGGGGAGGATCAGCTACTGATCAGTAGTAGTGCTGATAGGCAGCCAATCTCCTCTGATGAGGAACAGCTGCCTCCTCCACTGATCCAAGGGCAAGGAGAGTGGAGCGTAGGCAAGCTCAGAGAAGGGCTGCAAGGATACTTGGGTGGAGGTCTCCCCACCCCTCCTCACAAGAAACACCTGGAGGGGAGTAACTTAATGAGACGTCCCGGGGAGTTAGTCTTTGCCAGAAACAATTGTTTCCTTTGGCTTATTCTTCCCCAGCTTTTATTCATGCCTATTGCTGTTTGCCTTGCCTCGCTGGGAAGAGGCAAGTATTAGTTCTAATATGCATACTAATATGTGTATTAATACATGAAGTATTAGTACGATCATGCGAATAATTAGTACCACATTATAAAACCCTAGTAAGACCACACCTTAAATACTGCAGCCAAATTTGGTCACCACATCATAAAAAAGATGTTGAGAGTTTAGAAAAAAAATCAGAGAAGAGCAACGGGTGGAAACTAATCAAGGAGAGAAGCAATCTAGAACTAAGGAGAAACTTCCTGACAGTGAGAACAATTAACCAGTGGAACAACCTGCCTCCAGAAGCGGTGAATGCTCCAACACTGGAAGTTTTTAAGAAGAGACTGGACAGCCATTTGTCCGAAATGGTATAGGGTTTCCTGCCTGAGCAGGGGGTTGGA
>NW_015404556.1:0-2887 GCF_001527695.2 Protobothrops mucrosquamatus
GGGAGAGAAGGAAGGAAGGAAGGAAGGAAGGAAGGAAGAGGAGGAGGGGAGGGAGGGGATGTGAGGGAGGGAGGGAGGGAGAGAAGGAAGGAAGGAGGGGAGAGAGAAGGGAGCAGAGAAAAAAGGAAAGGAGAGGGGAAAGGAAAAAGAGAGGGAGGAAAGAGGAATGAAGAAGAGAGAAAAGGAAAAAAGAAGGGAAGGAAGGAAAGGAAGGAAGGCAGAAAGAGGGAGATGCATTTCTATCAAAGTGGAATAACAGATCCTTTAATAAAAGTCATATTGGCATTTGAGCTAAGCAGAATAAAACAATCTTGCAGTGCAGTCCACTAGGGATCGGCCCGCCTGGCAACGTGGTGGGGAAGTTGAGAATAAATATGGGTGGGTTGGTGTCCCCTGCTACTCGAGACCTCCATATTATTCTCCCTTCCGCCTTCCTGGTGAAGAGACTTTAAAGGACCCAAGACTCAGGTTCCAGCAGTCTCCAATATCAATTGGAAGGGAGAAAGTTGAAGGTTTGGGGTGGAAGGCTGAATGGGAGGGAAGCCTGGGATCTCCAACAAGTGCATCTTCCAATAGTTGGGTGCCCGTCTTAGATGATGGCCACCTCAGTTGAAGGCAAGCGATAACCTTAGACGTTCTTCAGATCTTCCAACGGGTCTCCTACCTACTACCATTCATCTTGCTTTTGGTCTTTCTCTTCTTATCTTTCCTTCCATTTTCTCCAAAATAGTAATAATAATAATAATAATAATAATAATAATAATAATAATAATAATAATAATAATAATAATAATAATAATAATAATAATAATAAAGTTGGAAGGGATCTTGGAGGTCATCTAGTCCAACCCCCTGCTCAGGCAGAAAACCCTACACCATTTTGGACAAATGGCTGTCCAGTCTCTTCTTAGAAACTTCCAGTGTTGGAGCATTCACCACTTCTGGAGGCAGGTTGTTCCACTGGTTAATTGTTCTCACCGTCAGGAAGTTTCTCCTTAGTTCCAGGTTGCTTCTCTCCTTGATTAGTTTCCATCCGTTGCTTCTTGTCCTGCCTTCAGGTGCTTTGGAGAATAATAATAACAATAATAATAATAATAAAGTTGGAAGGGACTTTGGAGGTCATCTAGTCCAGCCCCCTGCTCAGGCAGGAAACTCTATACCATTTCGGACAAATGGCTGTCCAGTCTCTTTTTAAAAACTTCCAGTGTTGGAGCATTCACCACTTTTGGAGGCAGGTTGTTCCACTGGTTAATTGTTCTGTCAGGAAGTTTCTCCTTAGTTCTAGGTTGCTTCTCTCCTTGATTAATTTCCATCCGTTGCTTCTTGTCCTGCCTTCAGGCGCTTTGGAGAATAGCTTGACTCCCTCTTCTTTGGGGCAGCCCCTGAGATATTGGAACACTGCTCTCATGATGGACTTCCCCAGAGAGTTTAGCCTTCACGCCATGTATCTGAGAGGGGATCATTTTCACTGCCCTAAGCCAAACTCAAACCACGTGATTTATAGGGCTATGTGTGAATCTGACCACTGGATCGACACAGAGTTGCTGGAAGGCCGAAAGGAATTTCCTGCAAAGACTTGTTTGTTAGGAAGGCCGCCTGGAATTCAAGACCTGTGAAAATCCACTGAATATATGGATGGCACTCCGGATCAATACTGATTTGCATTTTGATGAACTTTGTGGATTCCTCGAACGTATGAAGATGCAAAAGATTGACCGAGTTGTTCGAGATGATGTAGGACTATTTAGTTACCATTAAAGGTGAAAATAAAAATGCTGAAAAATCAATAGAGCCAGCCTCATAGCTGAAGAGCTGGCTGAACAATGATTTTTTAAAAAATCCAGAGACAAAATTAAGATACCGGCAGGGACTACGAAGATTCACTTGGCTGCACACAGCTCACGGGGATGACTCTAGTTGGGTTACTCTTGAGCAGGGGTCTCCGAACTTGGCAACTTTAAGACTTGTGGACTTCAACTCCCAGAATTCCCCAGCCAGCGAATGCTGGCTGGGGAATTCTGGGAGTTGAAGTCCACAAGTCTTAAAGTTGCCATGTTCGGAGACCCCTGCTCTTGAGAGTAAAATAAGGGGTGATCTCTAGGCTTTGAGGTGACTTTGTGATAATAATAATAATAATAGTAACGTTGGAAGGGACCTTGGAGGTCATCTAGTCCAACCCCCTGCTCAGGCAGGAAACCCTATACCATTTCAGACAAATGGCTGTCCAGTCTCTTCTTAAAAACTTCCAGTGTTGGAGCATTCACCGCTTCTGGAGGCAGGTTGTTCCACTGGTTAATTGTCCTGTCAGGAAGTTTCTCCTTAGTTCTAGATTGCTTCTCTCCTTGATGAGTTTCCATCCATCCGTTGCTTCTTGTCCTGCCTTCAGGCGCCTTGGAAAATAGCTTGACTCCCTCTTCTTTGTGGCAGCCCCTGAGATATTGGAACACTGCTATCATGTCCCCCCTCGTCCTTCTCTTCATTAAACTAGACATACCCAATTCCAGCAACCGTTCCTTGATCCTTGAGGAAAGATCAATAAACAGTCTAAATCAGGGGTGTCCAACTCTGGCAACTTTAAGCCCTGTGGACTTCAATTCCCAGGCTGGCTGGGGAATTCTGGGAGTTGAAGTCCACAGGTCTTCAAGATTGGACACCCCTGATCTAAATGAAGAATAAATAAGGAGAACCGCTCTAGATTGAGATACATTGCTGGTTCTTAATTGCTTCGGTTCTTCAGTCCTTCCTTCCTTCTCCATATTCAGCATTTCTGCTCAGATTCTGCCGCTTCCCCAGTCATCCATCCCTTCCTGAACCCAGCTAGTTGAGAAAACCTCTCTACTTTATTTTTATTTTGTACCTGATGGCCTGTGACACTCGCCTGCCCCAT
>NW_015404557.1:0-2887 GCF_001527695.2 Protobothrops mucrosquamatus
CTTAATTGAGAACTCTGGATTGATTTGTTCAATCATCCATTTGTTTGTTTTATTGGCTGTCCATAGGATTCTCAGGAGTTTTCCAATACCAAAGTTCAAAGCGTCAATACTCTTTCTATCTTGCTCCTTCAAAGACCAATTGGGTAGACTTTATGGACTTCACTTCTCTAGAGTGTCATAGGAAATACCATCCCTGGCACTGTTCTAATCTTTGTAATCATAGTCACATCACGACATCTGAATATCTTTTCCAAGGCCTTCATGGCTGATTTATGAAGGGCCAGTCTGTGGCATATTTCTTGATTGCTTGTTCCTTTACTGATAATGGTTGATCCTACAAGGCAGAAGCTTTTACTTCTTCAGTATCTTAGTTGTTAATTCTAAGGCTGATTGTACCTGTTGTCACTAGTTTGTCCTTATATAGTATGTAATTTTAGTTCCATTTTTTCAACCATTCCTTGATTTTTATTACAAGAGTCCCAAAGGTATATTTTCATGAGGCAATTACCTCATAAAAAAGCACCTTTGGAATAACTATGACCTGATTGAGAATCTCCATAGACTTTTATTACAAGGGCTTGCAGGCGTTTTACGAGTTTGACTATCAGAGTAATATCATCAGCATAGCTCAGGTTCCTTCAGTTTTAAAACCATGTTCATTTTCCAAGCCAGCTTCCCTTCATATATATATATGAAGCCTGCTGTTTTGACATGTTCTGTCTGTACAATATACAAGCTACCTGACTTGTATATAGGTTTCACATGAGGATATGGACATCTCTCTGCACTTGGATCTTAGAGGGCCTGTTGATTTTCAGAGGAACTTTGAGAGATGAAACAGCAGAAGAGTTTCATAGAGTGTTGTAGAAAGACAAATAGCAAATCCATGACAATCAAAGCCACAAAATGCAATTATTGCATTTACAGCTTGCCATCCAGCAGCCTTGTTTAAAGTTCAGATCTCTGACTCCAAGAAGTTTATCTGATCTTCTGGTCCCTCTTAGAGTCAGAAAACCATTTACAGGGTGACTAGAAGGACAATTTGAGGCACTTATCAAATATATTTGCTTGTGGGGGAGGGTCCTTGTGGCAGAATCCTGTGTTCTGCAGTGGATACTGGACCGCTGGATATGTTGACCACTTATTCAGGCTCTGGTGCTTCTGATTCTGGGGTTGAGTTTAAGGAGTTTGGTTTGCAGTTTAGTTTTTCTTTTTCCAGAATGTCTCTGGGAAGTGCTCATGATAGTAGTGGCTAGTCTCTCCATATTCTCTGGTATGATGGTCTGTTCCAGCTGTTCCTTGAGATTTGCTATGGTGTGCAGATATTTGTTTAATATGAGGTGTAGTCATGAGCTGTATCATTTTTCATCCACTTTCTTTGTCTATTTCCCATCCAGCTATGCAGTTGATGGGAGGTTTGTATCTGACATTAGTGGATAGGGCATGCTGTTGTAGACATTAATGCAGGAAGAAAAGTTGTTCCTTGGTGGAAGTGTGCCTGCAGGCAATTTTTTCTCATTTGTGTGTTTTCTGAAGCATTTGATGCCCAAATGTGGTACCCATAAAGGAGAATATTTGCAACTCAAGGTTGAAATGAAGGGCCTTGGGGCTCTCTGAGCTAGGGTATTTTCTTGCAGATGTTTTATTACCCAAACTAGGTAACATCATCAGTGCTACCGTAGTGCTAGTGATAAATTTGTTTGGGTTTGCTTTGACTAAATTCCTGTTACACGGGTCCCTTTGAATTGGCTGAGTTAATGTGATTATTTGAGGACAGTTTGAGCCTGTTATTCCTAAGAAAGTGGTCAGATCCTTGAAGACAAGGTTTGTGCAAATGGTGTGATTTCACCCTTGAATGAAGTGTGAGGCAGTGGTCTATCCTTTCATAAAGTGGTCAATGATAAACCTATTGTGTTGGAAAACCTGCATCCAGTTTTTCATTTCTAGGGAAGTTTATTGTAAAGGTGGCTGGGTTGCAGCTTTAGAGACCATGTAGGAAATTGATTATTTGGGTGCCTTCTTGTTGGCTATACTAGTGAGACAACATTAATTGCACTAGTGGAAAATCTGTGGCAGGATCAGAAGGAGGTAATATATTTATCTGTTCTTTCTTGATCTTTAAATGACCTTCAATACCATAGGGAGAGAGAAATGTATTTATACAAACATTAAAAAAAGAAAACAAATAACTGAAAAACCTACTGGGACTCTTGGATGGACTGTACTGAAATTATAGTACAGAAACACTACTCCCAAGCCTGGTCAATCTAACTAGTTAAAAAGGTAAAAGATATAAAAAGACTGCTATTACTTTATTCAGATCAACTTGCAACAATTAACTTCTTGAGAGCTCAAGAATTCAACAGTTCATTTTACCCTGAAGAATTTGATAGATTTTCAGAACATTTGCCACATCTGTTACAAACTTTTATTGGAATTTTCAAGGTAAATAATTCTTGCTTCATATGGTTTTTGGTTACCATCCTTTGTTCTAAAGTATCAAATATTCATGCAAATCTTTAAAACACTAATTCAAATTTTCCAATAAAGATTTTAACTGCATAAATCCAGACATTCCAAAAGTTGTAAAACACATGAACGAGCTTTTAGTGTGAGAAGGAGCCAGTTTTTTTCCTTTTTCTTTTACATAATCTGTATTCTATTCACCTTTTTCTTTTGGATTGTGTATTCTATTGACAGCTGGTGACTTTAAAGGAACCAATACCAGCAAGTTATCTTGTTTTCTCTGCTTTCTTAGATTAGGACCCATAAGATACCACTGGCTAGTCATTTAGACAAACAAATTATCTGCTACCATTAGGAAATAGAACAGTGAAAAGGTATCTTTGGGTTTTATATATCTTTTTAAAGGGGAGAAGTAATAAAA
>NW_015404558.1:0-2886 GCF_001527695.2 Protobothrops mucrosquamatus
TTTTTTTCTCATTAACTCTTCTATCTCCAGCTACTATGATGTTAATTATCCACACTTGCTTCTTTGTAACTACAATCATATCTGGTTTATTAATGTTTATTGAATGTTTATCAATCTGCACCTGGAAATCCCTTTAGGATCCTGTAAAAAAAAGGTTCAATCAATCAATCAATTTCAACTTCTCGGAAAGTTGGATTTGATTGATTGAACTTTTTAGTCCCATCCAGTCTGCCGTTACCACTGAAGCCACACCCACCCAATGGGCCATGCCCACCTGGCACCCAACGATGCATAAGTGGGTTTTGGGTTGCAGTTTGGGCACTCGGTCTCTAAAAGGTTCGCCATCACTGCCTTATACCAGTGGTGGCGAACCTATGGCACGGATGCCAGAGGCGGCACTCGGAGCCCTCTCTGTGGGCACTCGTGCCGTTGTCCCAGCCTCGCCTCCCCCCACGACACCCTCCTCACCAGCAGCCCCCCTGGAGGAGAGTCACCCCCGAGCATGGCCCACGCGGAGCAGCGCAGCCAAGGACATGGCAGCCAGGCAGTGTAGACAAGACTCTGCCCTCATGCCCCATCCCACACAGTTGATGCTGCGGGGCACAGCGTGGCCGCCATGGTGCTGCTGGGCTGCCTGGGCGATCTGTGGCAGGCCTTGGAGGCAGTGAGTGGCCCTGCGGGCAGGTAGGGTGGGGGACCTTAGAGGTCTTCTAAGGAGCTCCTGTATCATTTCATAATATTGTTATGAATATAACAATATAATATATATTACTATATATATTATAATATATATTATTATCTTATAATATATATGTAATTATATATTATAACATATAATTCTATATTATAATATTTAATATAAAAATTATAATAGTATTATATATATATTATAAGAAGAGAATGGACAGCCACTTGTTTGAAATGGTATAGGGCAGGCATGTCAAACTTGCAATGTCACGTGATGTTGCGCAACATATCGGGACTTTTTCCCCATTGCCGGCAGTGGGGTGGGCACAGTTTTAATGTGACGCATCCGGCCCGTGGGCCAACAGTTTGACATGCCTGGTATAGGGTCTCCTGCTTGAGCAGAGAGGCTGGACTGGAAGACCTCCAAGGTCCCTTCCAGTTCTATTCTGATTGAATGCAATCAGGGTCTAAAACTGCAATATATTATATGACTATATAATAATATAGTCATTCCGTTGCACTTGAACTGGAACTGAGCTGTAAGTTTTGGAATTTAAATGCCTTTTCCTAAATTCCTTTTCCTTTTTAGGGAAATTCCTTTTCCTAAAATATATTTTGTCTTCAAAGGTGCTCATCATCTGAAGGTAATCTTCAGTTAGAGGCTGACATTTGTCTATGGAACTCCAGCTTCAGGTTCTCCTTGGTTGCACAGAGACTTGAGAAGCTTTCAAGAACAGCAGGGAGGATGACAAATAGCAGGTTGTGTTTGTCTCTTGCTTCATGTGGGTTTGTTGTTGTTGAGTCGCCAAGTCGGGTCTGACTCTTTGCGATCCCATGGACCATAGAATGCCAGGCCTCCTCTGTCCTCCACTGTCTCCTGGAGTTTACCCAAATTCATGTCCTTTGTGTCAATGACGCTATTCAACCATCTCCTCCTCTGCCATCCCCTTCTCCTTTTGCCTTCCATCTTTCCCAACATCAGGGTTTAAAATAGAATAGAATAGAATAGAATAGAATAGAATAGAATAGAATAGAATAGAATAGAATAGAATAGAATAGAATAGAATAGAATAGGAAGGGACCTTAGCGGTCTTCTACTCCAGCCTCCTTGCTCAAGCAGGAGAACCTACACCATCTCAGATAGGTGAATGTCTAGTTTCTTCTTAAAAAATCTCCAGTGATGGAGCGCCCAGGATTTCTGGAGGCAAGCTGTTCCACTGGTTAATTGTCCTCACTGTCAGGAAGTTTCTACTCAATTCCAGGTTGCTTTTCTCTTTGATCAGTTTCCAACCATTGTTTCTCGTCCTTCCCTCTGGTGCTCTGGTGAACAACCTGACCCCTTCTGCCTTGTGGCAGCCCCTCAAATACTGGAATAACTGCTATCATGTCTCCCCTGTTTCTTCTTTTCTTTAGACTAGCCAAACCCAAGTCCCGTAGCCATTTTTCGTATGTTCTAGTCTCCAAGTCTTCTCCAAGGAGTTTTCTCTTCTTATTTGGTAGCCAAAATATTTGCACTTCAGCTTCGGTATTTGTCCTTCCGAAGGACAGTCAGGGTTGCTTTCCTTCAGGATTGACTGATTTGATCTCCTTGCAGTCCAAGGGAATCTTCTGCAGCACCGCAGTTTGAAACCCTCAATTCTTTGGTGCTCAGTCTTCCTTAGGGTCCAACTCTCACAACTTGCAACTGGGAAAACCAGAGCTTTGACAATACGGACCTTTGTCGGCCAGGTGATGTCTCTGCTTTTGAGTAAGTTGTCTAGGTTGGCCATAGCTTTCCTCCCAAGGAGTAAGGGTCTTTGAATGTTGTGGCTGCGGTCATCATCTGCAGTGATCTTGCAGCCCAAGAAAATAAAATCTGGCACTGCTTCCATTTCTTCCCCTTCTATTTGCCAGGAAGTGATGGGACCGGATGTCTACGGAGGTTCTCAACCATCCAGGTCATGGTTGTCCCAAAGATGTTTTTTCAGGAGGCAACTGGACTTTCTTGTTTTTTTTTTCTTTGGGGAGGAACAGACTCAGGCTCAACCCTTCCAAGACCGAGTGGCTGTGGTTGCCGGCGCCTCGGCATAGTCAGCTGACTCCATCGCTGACTATAGGGGGCGAAATTTTGGCCCCCTCAGAGAGGGCGCGCAACTTGGGAGTCCTCCTGGATCCACGGCTGACATTGGATGACCATTTGTCGGCCGTGACCAGGGGGGC
>NW_015404559.1:0-2886 GCF_001527695.2 Protobothrops mucrosquamatus
GGGGTGGGGGGTGGGTGGGGAGGGAGGGCTGTCAAGAGCTGAGCAAGGCAGGCGAGGAGGAATCTCCGGAGAGGGTCTGTCGGGGGGGGTGTGTGTGTCTGTGTGTGTGAAATGGGGGACCCTCCCTGCACCGCGCAGCCCCGGGGGATCCCCTGAGGCACGCCCGCTCCCAGACCTCCCCCCCGGGACCCCCTCCCCAATTTCTTCAGCCATCCGCGCGCCCTCCAGCCCCCCCCCCCCCCCGGGAGCCCGGGGTACTCACTGCGGGTTGGAGCTGTTCCAATGCACGGCGTGCCGGTTGCCGGAGCTGCCGCGGCAGAGCAGCAGGACCAGCAGCTGCAGCAGGAGCAGCGGCGGCGAGGGCGGCGGGCAGAGGCGAGGCAGCGAGAGCCGGGCCATCCCGCCGGGCGACGTCCCGGCCGCCAGCCACCGCGCCGACGGGAGCCCGCTCCCGGTCCGCAACACCAGCAGGAGACCAGCGGGAGACCGACCAGCCGCGGAGATCGTCGCCGCTCCCGCTGCTGCTGCCGAAGCCCGAAGCCTCCCAGCGCCGCCCCGGCTCCTCCTCGCGCGCCCCCGGCCCGGGACCGCCCCCTCGTGCTGCCGGCGCGCGCCCGCCTCCCTCCCTCGCGCGCGCGCTCGCCCGCTCGCTCCCGCGCCGTTTTCCCACGGGCTTCCCCCACGCTGCTGCGCCTTCGCTGCTTCTCTCGGCTCAACAAGCCAGCCCCGGAGAGGGCGGAGACAAGAGCGGGGTGGGCGGGGCTGGGGCAGCTCTCGAGGCCACGCCCCCCCCTTGGGGGACCCTCCGCTAAACCCCTTTCCTCCCCCCCCCAATTTCCCTGCCCCAAGGGGGAGGGGAAAAAAAAAGGAAACCCTTTCCAGATGTTTCTTCTCCATCACCACCACCACCCCGTTTCTATGGGGCTCCGTCGGTGACTCAGGGGGTCCTCGACGGGCCGCATTTCGTTTAGTGACCGTTCTGAGTCCAGAGTTATGACCGCACTGAGAAAAGGGACTGTTTATTCTATTCTATTCTATTCTATTCTATTCTATTCTATTCTATTCTATTCTATTCTATTCTATTCCCTATTTTCTATTCTATTCTATTCTATTCTATTCTATTCTATTCTATTCTATTCTATTCTATTCTTCATTATTCTATTCTATTCTATTATTCTATTCTATTCTATTCCATTCTATTCCCTATTTTCTATTCTGTTCTATTCTTCATTATTCTATTCTATTCTATTCTTCATTATTCTATTCTATTCTATTCTATTCTATTCTATTCTATTCTATTCTATTCTATTCTTCATTATTCTATTCTATTCTATTCTATTCTATTCTATTCTATTCTATTCTATTCTCACAGATAACCTGAAACTGTTATTTGAACCTATTTGAGCTTTCAAGAAGAGACCCGACTGCCATCTGTTCAGAAACGGTGTAGGGTCTCCTGCTTGGGCCAATGGGTCGGACTAGATGACCTCCGAGGTCCCTCCCAACTCTGTTACTCTTATTCTAGTCTATTCAGCCTTGGAAGCGGATCCAGGCAGGCCAGCGTCAGGGCTGGGCCACCCAGCCTCTCCGTGCGCCCAAAAGTGCTGAGCTAGGAAGCCGGGCGACGGACGCCCGCCTGCCTGCCCACCCAGTGGGGAGACTCCCCACCCGCCGGGGGGCCGGCCGTGCCCGAACACGCCGAGCTGTGGTCGAGTTGGACGCGGCGCGTCAGGAATGCAGCCAAAAGCCCCAGGCCAAGGTGGGACCCGTGTCCTATGCTGGAGAAGCCGGCCCCAGCCTTGTATGGGTTTTTTTTTGCCAAAGTTTTTATGTGATTCCCAAAGTTAAAATACAAAACAAAGAGGAAAAAAGAAGAAACAAACTACAGAAAGTCCTCAAGTTACAACGCTTCTTTTAATGACTTGTTCGAAGCTACAACAGCACTGGAAAAAAGTGTTGTTTTTTTCCCACTTAACGACCCACCGTCACGTGATCAAAATTCAGACGCTTGGCTACTGACTCGCATTTACGACGGTCGCGGCGTCCCGATCCCCTTTTGTGACCTTCGCACAAGCAGAGTCAAGGGGGAAAGCCAGAAGCACGTCACAATTGTGTTATTAACTTGTACAACTGCAGTGCTTCCCTTCACAACAGCGGCAAGAAAAGATTGTAACCGGGGTCAAAATTCACTTAAGAAATGTCTCGTTTAGCGGCAAAAAAATTGGGGTTCAATTGTGGTCGTACGTCCTGTAACAACCAGCAGGAACTAATAACAATAATAATAAAACCCACCATGTGTATAAAAAACCCCGCAATAAATAATGTCTCCCTTCTTTGCCAAAACAAGCTGTTTTTTTTAAAAAAAAAACGTGTGTATCGCTTGGCACAACTCGCACGCAGATCTGGCTTTGGACCCGTTTCCCCCCCCCCCAAAAAAAAACCAGAGCAAATTGATTCTCCATCCGATCAAATTGTGCCCCTCGCTATCCGGACAGCCGCACTCGATCTGAACCCCCAAAACCCGTGCTTCCCACACCATTTTGGCTGGCTGCTCTTGAAAACCCAGATCCTGGCCTGACGGACGAACCTTGACGGACGTGTTGTTGCAAGGATGCAACCTGCATCGGCGGGGCTTTTGCAAACACACGTCGGAGGTTGCCGGATTGGACTAAAAATCCTGTTTTTTGCCGGCCTTTTGCAAGCTGGAGAAATGTTGACTTCCAATTTGATTCCGTTCCTTGACCTACCAAGGGATCAAACACAGTTTGATCCTTCTGTAAATGACAATAGCCTGGATTGCACCAAGCCTGGGTTTAACCTGAGGGTTCCTGTAACAAGCCGAGTTCAAAGTAAGCCGCTATCAATGTCCTGGCTAGACAAGGCCTG
>NW_015404560.1:0-2886 GCF_001527695.2 Protobothrops mucrosquamatus
ATATATATATATATATATATATATATATATATATATATATATATATATATATATATATATATATATATATATATATATATATATATATTCCCAGAGAGAAACAGAGAGAGAGAGGAAGAGAGAGAGAGAGACAAAGACAGAAAGAGAGAGAGGCAGAGACACAGAGAGAGAAAGAGACACACAGAGAGAAATTACATACCTTTCCTACAGTGTTTAAACAATACAATGAGTGTATTGTGTACTTATAATGGTGGCTTTGAGTAAATAGGTTGAGAAACATTAAATACAGCTTAGATTCCCTTAGAAAGTTTTTGTGGAAAATAAAATTGGTAAAAATTGGGTGAACTTTTGACTACCAAAATTCCACATGGAAGTGCAATTCACTATAAAAATGTGTTTATCTCATTTAATTCTAGTTGACTTTGATTGACATTTATTTTAGAAATATAAATGTTTTATCAATTTCTCCCTAAAATATTAATAAAATATTAATATTTTATTTTAATCAAATTTAAGCTAAGCTAAAACAGGGCTGTAATGCATTGGCTCGCTTGGCTCATTTGTACAAAGATAGCTTCTGAGTTCTATGTATAAGGAGATAATGCCACTCTATAAAGACCAGCTGCATCAGGGTTCCCCAACCTTTTCAGCTCAACAGACTGGCAGAGGTGGCGGCGGCGGCCACGGCAGTGGGGGAGGGGAAATGGTTTCATGCATGCACACCACTTTTACAAATGCAGCTTCACAGTGCATGCACACACTTGCCCGCCATTTCCATGGCCCGGTTCCAAATGGGCTGTGGTCCGGCACCATGTCACAGCCCAGGGTTTGGAGACCCCTGAGCTACATTAAGTCATCAATCATAAAGGTCTGAGGAGTGAGCAAATAAATTCCCCAGGATATTGCAATGATAAAGAGACAATACTTTTCCATTATAAAAATGGACATTGCAGACTAGAATGTGTATTTGATACAATTATCCCAAATTCTTTGCTTTACAGTCTTACCTTGACAACAGTTTAGTGTTCTATTTTTTTATAATCATTTCTACAGCGAGGTATTCAGCTTCACCACATGTAAGCCTGTGTCAATAAACCTTCAGTGAAGCAAACTGAGACAAGAATCTGCAATTATCCATGCCTTCCATCTCTGATTGCTTCCAGATGTCACCAGTAAGGCAGGTGGAGATATGTATTTTTCCAAAGTTCATTTTATGTTTGACAAAAAACAATGTCAAAATATGAATGTTGCATTTTATTTTTAGAGTTTATAAACCTTCAGCCAATAGCCAGTGCTTTCAGACAAGAGCATTGAGGAAGAAAAGAAAATCCATTTCTATTTATTTTAATAGAAATGAAAATAGATAGTAAGTAGTTCTTAAAACACCTACATAGTACATTGTATTCTGTGTGGACTAGGCGCTAATGATGTCAATAAGGCTGCAATTTGCGGTCCATTTACTCTAGAATTGTTGCTTAAATCAATGAAATGGTTTTCAGCTAAGGCTGGCAGAGGCAGGTCACCTGATTCCTAAGTATAGAAACAGAAGCTCATCAGTACAGCTAGTTCAGTACTTTGTATATTGACTGGCAAAGCTTATAGTTGATGGGACAGAATCTTCCATCAAGCTACAACCTTCTGAAATAGAGTTTGGAACGTAAAGATGCGATCCTAAACTCACTTATTTAGATCCATTGAATTCAATATAGATTCTTTCTGGAGAAAACAGTTCAGGCCAAGATTTTATAACTCCACAAACATCCCACAGATCTGAATGTGGAGTGTCCTGATGATACCTGACTCCACACTGATGCATTATCATACCCTGTCTTATGCTGAATAAGAAGATTAAAACAACAGAAGAATTAAATCAGAATTCTAATAACAAATGAAGGCAAATTAATGTGTCCCAGAAAAATGATGTGAAATTGAATTTGGGTCACTCACCTTCCGAGATTTCAGACTCATGCTGGAGCCCCATCTTCAGGGAATTTCTCTATTGGAATATGTGTTTTGGGCTGTTCTGTGAGTCGTGGTTATGTTATCCCTTCCTATTGGTGATTGGTGTGTTGATGGCTGGCGATTGGCTGTTATTTCCTTGGGCTGCCAAGGCCTCAGCTCCTAATATTTGGTAGTCTGGTGGTAATTCAGCACTCCTGTTAACCGACAAGGGGTCTGCTTCCCAGGCTTCAATCATTTCCCTGACTATCTTTGTACCTGCATGGCCAATGATCTTAGTTGCTGTGAAATTAAATGTGTGTCCTTGTTCATTGCAATGTGAGGCTACCAATGAGTTCGGATCTCTTCGTCTGACCGCTTGCTTGTGTTCTTGCAATCTGGTGGTTTGCTTTCCTCCCCATAGTCCTGCATAGTCACAAGGGCAATCCAGTAGATTACATTGGAAGTATCTCTCATCTCCAAGCGATCTTTACAGTGCATAATTTGTCCTTGTATGGTAGCCTTTGATGCCCACTTGCAGATCTTGGCAGTTGCGTTCTAATGCTTCTGAAATGTTTTTGATGTATGGCAGGGTGTCCCATACTTTTATCTTCTTTCTTTTTTCTCCTTTGCTTTTTGTGCAGGCATCTTGTAATAAATGCTTGTGGGTACCCAGTATGCTTGAATTGTTCATATGTTCACATACTTTCTGTCCAGTTGTTTAGCTTGCTGGGTACTACTATAGGAAAGCACCACATAAACACGATGCACAGGGCAATTCAAAGCACATATTCCAGTAAAGAAATTTCCTGAAGATGGGCTTCAACGTGAGTCTGAAAGCTCGGAACATTAAATCTGATCCTGGTGACTGACCCAAATTAAATTTCACAGAATTCTAATAGTTATCCAGGGAAAAAGAAAATTATCAATTCCATGAAATTCAACCAC
>NW_015404561.1:0-2886 GCF_001527695.2 Protobothrops mucrosquamatus
CCCTTCTCCCGGAGGACTCAGGGCGGCTTACAGCCAGTTTAAAACAGTAATACAATACAAAATTTAAAAAGATTAAAAATAAATATTTAAATTTGGCCGCTTCTACTAAAAATTTAATTTAAAACCCCTTTAAAATACCCCTAGGCCAGTCCTGCCTGCTGAAATAACCAGGTCTTAAGGGCGCGGCGGAAGGAGGGGATTTATGTTCTGGATGCAAAGAAATAATAGAAGTACAGAATATAGCCCCCTTATTTTTAAATTAATGAAATAAACATTGATGCTGGTGGAATATCTAAGAATTCTCTTGTGCCATTTTGGAGGCATAAAACATAATTTTTACAATCAGAAATTAATGTTGCCAAAAGATTTTCTTCCCATCTAGTCTGGTAGATTTCAGGAGTAAACAACCTATGTTTATATTACATAAACTCCAGTGAAATATACTTGTGGATTCCACATAAAGGAAATATACCAGCAGTCTGAGCTTCTTAATGGAAATCCATAAAAAATAGTCAGCTCTGCTAAGCATTTTTGTATGTTTACTTATTCTGCATGCCAAGGGCTCAGAGTGAATGTTGCATTTAATTTATATGTATATATGTTGATATATCTAAGAAATGAAATAATATTCTTCAGTGGAAACATATTGAAATTTCCAAGTAAATGAATGGCCTCATTTTTTTTTAAATCATGTGATTGTAATTTAGGTATTGACTAATATTAGGTATAGCTCATGAAATAATAATCCACAATGTTGGGTTTGTCAATGTATTTTTTAAATTTTGGGTACCAAGGCACAATTTTCTAAACTAGAGAGGAAAAAAAGCTGAAGATTTACAAGATCACCGGATTGTGATAAGAACTCATGTAAAACTGTCAAATCTTGTAAAGTTCAGTCTCAGCAATTTTATTATCTTATTTTGGGGTAACTAAATGATATTGCATCACCAAACAGCTGCAAAAATAATCACCAGTTAAATGTTATTGTTTTTGTTGTTGTTATTTACCTCTGTATTCTTGGGTCTATAGACCAGGGGTGTCAAACTCAATTTCATTGAGGGCCGCATCAGCATTGCGGTTGCCCTCAGGGGGGCAGGTGGGTGTGGCGAGGGTGCATGCGGCCTACTGGGTAGGCGTGGATGGAGTGGGTGTGGCCTACTGGGTGGGCGTGGCCAGATCTACATCGTTCGCGTCAAGGGTGCCTGTGGTGGTCTGGGCAGGAGTGGGACAGATCTGAGGGTCTGTGGCAGAAGGGGGTGGGACCAGGGCAAGTGCCAAGGCATGGTCCACTGGAGGAGCCTCACTGTTCCTCTCAGGCCATGTGGGGGGCTGGATGGTGGTGCGGGCTGCCCGGAGCCCTGGGCAGCAGAGGTCAAACACCCAGCCTGGCCCTCGAGCACCCGCAGCACCAAGCCCAGCCCCACTTCCCCAAAGGGGCGCCCAGCTGCACTTACCTCCTCCTCAAGGCTGCTGCTGCTGTGCTTGCTCTCCTTAGCCAGGTTGCTCATGATGGGTACAAGGGCAAAGTCAGAGGGAGGCCCATTCCCTCTCCATGGGAGGAGACCCGGCTTTGTATCCAAAGCTTCCTTAGCAATAGGATGGGAAACCCCCAGGATAGGCCAGGAGGAGGGGGCAAGGGGATGGTGAAAGGGCAGCATGGCAGGAAAAAGGTAGGACTTCCCTCAGACCCTCCCTCTCCTTCTTTCCTTCTTTCCTAAGTACAGAGTGGTGGGAAAATATTTGAAATGAGGGAGGGAGAAAAGCAGGCAAGAAACGCAGCTGGGGAGCTATTACCTCCCCAGCATGCACCCAGGGGGCGGGGCTGACACAGCAGGGGCTGGTCCCTCGCTGTTTCCAGACGGCCTTGTGGAGCTAAGACTGAATGCGTTTCAGCATAGATGGCCACCACAAAATTGTACATTGGCTCCCGGCCAGCCTGGGCCAGGGCCAGGGCCAGGCAGCGGGGGCCGTTCCCTTACTGTGGCTTCTCAGGCCACATGAAACCACTTTGCGGGCCGCATCTGGCCCCCGGCCTTTGTGTTTGACATGTCTGCTATAGTCATTAATGGCAAACATTCTAAAAATAAAATTTAAACCAAAAATATCATCACTTTATGATCATACACAATTTTATTATTTTCTCAGAGAGAGTCTTGGCTTTTACATATATAAAGAGATATATAGATAATTTCCCTAATATAAATTTAGAAAAACATTTGGTCCTGTTTTGGGACATACTGTATATTTACTCACAATCCACCCACATTTCATATGAAGTAAAATAAAAATGTCCATTTAAATATATGATTACTATAATAACCACTTAACTTTAACAAAAGTATTGTCCAAACATGCAATTTGGACTTATTTTTCAGTCACAAACTCCAGTACGATTTATAGTTTAGCCTGTGGGTTTTTAAAAAAGAAATTGCAACAAAAATATCTTAAAAGCTAGAAGAATTTACTGCCATGTAAACGTTTGTGAACTACATATTATCAGGCAGGTTAATAGTATAATAAATTATTGTTCGAATATTACAGCGTTGCCTGTTCTGGCTTTTAATTTGTATTTAAATGTGTATTTTTTCATTGTTACTCATCATGCACATATCTAAACAAATTTTCACTAAAAATATTTTTTTTAAATATACTTGTGATTGAAAAATAATTATACAAGATTTGGAAGATCTGAGAGTCAGTTGTGATCAAGTTTCAATTTGTTCATTGCCTCACAGAGCGTGGATCAAGTCAGTGTGATGAAAGATCAAATTGCCAAAGGATTATTTTGCAGTTTTTATTTGTATAATTGCACATTCTTATTCTGTTTTGCACTTGTATTTTTATATATTAATACATTTTTATTTTTGTAAAGAAAAATAGAAAATA
>NW_015404562.1:0-2885 GCF_001527695.2 Protobothrops mucrosquamatus
AATATTAAGAATTATCCTGTTTAGAACTCCATTTAAATAAGATAGACAAAGTTACATTCTTTTGCAAAAGATGCTTCCTATGTATTTATTTCAGCTGACTTCTTATTAGCATATATACCAGGGGAATCAGCAGTGACAATTGATAGCTTCAAAATCAAAGAGAGAAGCAACCTAGAACTAAGGAGAAACTTCCTGACAGTTAGAACAATTAATCAGTGGAACAACCTGCCTCCAGAAGCAGTGAATGCTCCAACACTGGAAGTTTTTAAGAAGAGACTGGACAGCCATTTGTCCGAAATGGTATAGGGTTTCCTGCCTGAGCAGGGGATTGGACTAGATGACCTCCAAGGTCCCTTCCAACTTTTTATTATTATTATTATTATTATTATTATTATTATTATTATTATTATTATTATTATTATTATTATTATTATTATTATTATTATTATTATTATTATTATTATTATTATTATTATTATTATAATATAAATAGCAGACATACAGGACAAAGTTTGCATTGTGATGCCATGTCTGCTATCTAGCATTTTTTGGACACCAAGTTTGGAGATCTTTATGGAGAGGATGGCTGGAGGGGGATCATGCAAGCCTCCAATTTAGAAGCAAACACTCCTTGTGGTTTTTTTTTCCTATTGGGCAACTGTCTTCACAGTTTATAATGTGAACAAGTTAAACCTCTAAACTAAAAAACTGTTTTGACTATTAAACAACCAGGAAACAAATTAAAGGCTTTTTAAAATTCATACTGCTTACTGTGTTCAATTTGCCCTCTGTCCAAGAAGTTATTATATATGGCTTATCCACTCAAGGTTATTGAGACATAGATTATTTCAGTAATTGTATTACAAAAACTTCTTCACTTCCATACAGCATTTTCTCCTCCCCCCCCGCAAGCTAAATATTACCTTCATTTTATGTAAAATAAACT
Source organism: Protobothrops mucrosquamatus (assembly GCF_001527695.2). NCBI lineage: Eukaryota > Metazoa > Chordata > Lepidosauria > Squamata > Viperidae > Protobothrops > Protobothrops mucrosquamatus. Next base: position 947 of record NW_015404562.1, read on the forward strand.
TGAATAAAAACTGAAATCTTCCACGTGAGTTCCAGCACCATCATTTGTAAGGCCATCTTAATGGGTTGTAACAGGTTTATCAGGTTCAAATTATTCTTCAGACACATCATGTGAAGATCTAGCTGTCTGGGGAAGGCTCTAATATTGGGAAATATGAAAAAAGGAGAAGAAAGAGAAGAAGAGGACAGCAAGATGGATGGATTCAATTCTAGTGACAATGGGTTCATAGCTGGAAGAGTTGAAGGTGAAGCTAGGGACAGATCATCATGAAGAAACTCTATATGGTTGCTATGAGTCAACACCAACTTGACGGCACATAGTCAATCAATGAAATAGGGTGTGGGTCAGTGCTGGCGTTAGCCTAAGCTAAATTCCTGCTGAACTAAAATACAATTCCTATTTTGAAGGTGGCCTGTCTCATTTCTATAGGGTTGAAGTAACCCTGATTGGAATTCTCTGGTTCATTTCCCCAGCAGAACACAAAAGTGTAAGTAGAAACAAGTCCCTTAAGAGTAGCTGGAGACATATGCATACGGTCCAAATGAAAAGGAATATTGATTATAATAAGTGCTGTGACAGAATGCTTGATCTTTTGGTCATCATGGGAAGTAAAGGACATATTGATTTCTGCAGAAGCATGGTGGAGGGGAGAGCTTAGGAACACAAGTCATCCAAATCAGGAGAAAGCAGAACAAAGACAAAGAGAGTCCTTGCCTTGCCCTCTTTACTCCAAATGCACATAGTGGTCAATAGGATGAAACAAGCAAAGAATAAATAATTCCAGAGTTTTAACAACTTCCTTATTAAGTTAATACAGACCCTCCAATTCAGAAGATCTTCAAAGCATCATCCTGTTGCTGCTTTAACATTTTAAATCTTTTTATACGGTAAGTGCCATAGCAATACTTGGTAGTTTTTCTTGATTGAATTAATACTTCTGTTATTTAATTGACGGTTTAGAGGAAAAGTGGGTTAAAATGTTTTTAATTGAGGGTGAAGGTTCATTCTCCGAGCTTGTGGGTTGGTTTCCGAATGTTTCATTATCAGGCTAGGTAACATCTTCAGCAGAGTTTTAAGGGATGTCAGTGTCAGTGTTCTTCTGTTTATAAGGGTTTCAGGTGTGGGTGTGTCAAGTGAGGGTCTTGTGATAGGTCTTGTGATGTGTCAGGTGTGAGTCATCAGTGAGTCTTGTGATGGGTAGGTTACATCAGGTCAGGGTCACTGGGAGGTCGATGTGTCTGTTGATGGAATTGCTTGTGGCTTTGATGAACTCACAAACATGGCGGGTAGTAGCGTGGCCAATTATTTTTGTGTTGCTCCAATCAAACTGGTGCTGTTTGTGTGTAGAGATTAAGGATTTGAAATTGTGGTGTTTGACTGCCAGCCGGTGTTTGTGGATCCTGGTTTTTAATTGACGTGATGTTTGTCCCGCATAGAATTGGTTGCAATGATTACAGTTGATTTTGTAGATTACATTGTTTCTTTCATCCTTCTGTATCTTGTCTTTGGTTCTGGATAATTCCTGGCGGAGTGTGGCTGTGGGTTTGTGAGCTTTTGCTATTCCTAGGAGAATTGGAGAATGCTGGCTGTCATTTCCGACACCCCCTCTTTTTTTTGTATGGTAGGGTTAGTTTTTGTGTGGTAGTTGGCTGTGTGGTGTGTTGTGGTTTGGGTGCTGTGTTTCGGAATACAAAGTTTTCTGGATAGCCATTATGGAGAAAGACATCAAACAGCCATTTCTCTTCCACTTTTCTTAAGTGTTGTGGTGCTGCGATGTGTCTTGGCCCTTTTGAAGAGGGTCTGGACACAGCTTCTTTTGGGTGCAGTGGGGTGGTTGCTTGCCAAGCTGAGGATCTGGTCTCTGTGTGTGGATTTGCCGTAGATACGGGTTTCCAGTTCTCCGTTGTCCAATCTCCTTATGTCGATGTCGAGGAATGGG
>NW_015404563.1:0-2885 GCF_001527695.2 Protobothrops mucrosquamatus
CTCCGAATCAAAATCCATCCCGCAGCCTAAGCCCATCAGGGACATGAAAGGATCACTCTGAAATGAGACCAAAAATGTAAGAATGTCCTCTAGGAGGGCTCCAAGATGGTGACAATTTTAAGATGGGGGATTAGCAGAGAACCATCATTATATAAGCTGGCTCAGGAATTCTGGGAGTTGGAAGTCCACAGGTGGTAAAGTTGCCATAATTGCCCACCTCTGGGATAGAGAGTAGGGAAGATGACCCGGAGGGGGATACGCAGGCGATGTTGCCTACGCTAAAAAGCTTTTTATATATATATATATAAAAAAAAGTCCAGAGCAACAAGACAGCAGCATTCGGAAGCAGCTCAAGCAGATGCCTTCCTGATTCATAGAAGTAATGCCAGCTCAGGAATTCTGGGAGTTGAAGGCTAAAGCATATAAGGAACGGTTGCTGGAATTGGGTATGTCTAGTTTAATGAAGAGAAGGACGAGGGGGGACAGGATAGCAGGGTTCCAGTATCTCAGGGGCTGCCCCAAAGAAGAGGGAGTCAAGCTATTCCAAAGCATTTGAAGGTAGGCTAAGAAGCAACGGATGGAAACTAACCAAGGAGAGAAGCAACCTAGAACTAAGGAGAAACTTCCTGACAGTGAGAACATGAACCAGTGGAACAGCCTGCCTCCAGAAGCGGTGAATGCTCCAACACTGGAAGTTTTTAAGAAGAGACTGGACAGCCATTTGTCCGAAATGGTATAGGGTTTCCTGCCTGAGCAGGGGGATGGACTAGATGACCTTCAAGGTCAAGGTAAATTTTAGAGTATTATTAGTATTAATAGTTTATTATAGTGAAATTTTTGTTAGTTTTAATTATATGATATTATTACTTTTAGTATTAGTATTGTTTAACAATATGGATATTCTATTGTTTAATAATTAGGATACTAATTTGTTTTTGTTTTAATTATTATTATTATATTTATGCTAAAGGGGAGTTAAAGCGCATTATGGACTTGGTTATTTATATAGTTGGTTAATGTTAGTTAGATTATGATTATTATATTTGTAACCCTGTATTTAGCTCTGGGAAGTGGGGGAGGGAGAGAGGGGAGATTAGGGTGGGTGGGTTTAGGGGTTTATATTGTAATTTTTATAAAACTTTTCAATAAAAAAAAAGTCCCTTCCAACTTTACTAGTAGTACTACTACTACTACTACTACTACTACTACTACTACTACTACTACTACTACTATTATTATTATTATTATTATTATTATTATTATTATTATTAAGTCCACAGCCTGGAAAGCTGCCATGGCCTCCCACCCCTGCTCTTTCCCCCAGGAGCTTCCAATCTGCAGCAAACCAAAGCAAGCAGGCTGCAAACCTAACCTTACCTCTCCCGTCTTCTCCTTATTGATCAGAAGCCGTGGTGTGTTTGCAGGTACCCTGGAAGAAACAGAGAAGAGGAGCAATTTGGCAATGATGCCTGCGGCGTCTCAGTTCAGAAAACCGAGCCCTTGCTTGAGCAGCCCAGGTTCACTGACCTGCTGACCAGGGAGGCAAAAGGCTGGACCTGAAGTGAGGTGCCCATGATAATAAGCATGTCTGCATTCTGGAAATCCTGCAAGCAGAAGGTTTGCGTGAAGGATGGCGGGCCCCACAGAACTGCACCCCAGGTTCTAATCTGGTTTCAAAGTCTCTTTCTCTGAAATCGTGCTCTCTGGATAAATTGCTTTGACCTATAACTCCAACGAAGCTGAATGTTGCATCCTTTATCTCTGTTTGTAGCCTAAAACATAGCTCCTTTTGTGCCATATTTTCTCTCACCAGATTTATTCATCCTAACCAATTAGGGATGAAGTGGGAAGAATTTATCCCATCTGATAAATTAGCATACAGGACTAACATGAGTTCGTCTGGGAAATTTTAACCCCTAAAATAAGGACTCAGAAATCCTGGCTCTTGGGAGACCTCCAACGTGGGGCTGCCGGCGTTCCGAGTCCAAGGACAAACGACTGAAGCACTTACCGACTGCATGAGAGTGAAGAAACGAGGGGGCAGATTCTCCCCAAAAAACACGATGTCTGAACCAAGGAAAACAAAACAGAATCTTCGGTTAGGGTTCCCTGAAACCTGATCAAGAAGCACAAAGATCCCAGGACGCTGCTTTGACGGGTGACCGGGTGGGATGCTCACCTGGCTTCACGATGTTCTGACATTTTTCACATCGGGGGGTGAGAGATCCGAATATTTTTTCTGAAAGAAAAAGAAGAGGGAGCCGTGCACAATGCATCTCAGCCGATGCCGTTTGTAGTTAATTTGTGATCTGGCATAAATGGCCTGGGTCCAGGTTACTTGAGGGAGGGTCTCACCCCACTGGGATTGGCCCGTACCACTCGTGCCAGCAGATGAGGCCTGCTGTGGGTCCCGTCAACCCGATTATTCCAGCTGGCAGGATCCAGGAGGATGATCTCAGCCATTGCTCTTACCTGTTGGGACATCTCTCCCCCCCCCCCCCCGATGTGGGGTTGGGCCCCAACCCTTCTATCTTCTCTTAAGGGCCTAAAGACATGACTGTGCCAATTGGGGCCGCAGTGGGGGATCAGGGCAACGAAGGTGGTTGATTGAGTAATAACAGATTCCACCTCCCCCTGTGTCTTAAGTTGTAAGATTTGATTTTAACATTTTATGTTTTAATTCAGTTGTAACTGTCCCAGAGTTATCCTATGGTTAGATGGGTGGCCAATTTTATAAATAAATAAATACGAATGACCGCAACCCTTAATTCTAACCAGTTTAACCTTGGTCTTGCACCCAGCAGCCATACTAGGCAATCCAAAGCAGACCACCGGAATCCCTCAAGTTGTGGTTTTCTCCCCTCAGCAGCATTCACACATCTCAG
>NW_015404564.1:0-2885 GCF_001527695.2 Protobothrops mucrosquamatus
CCCCCCCTTTTTCCCCCCCTTTTCCTTAGGCCACCTGCTGTGCCTGGTGGTGGTGCTGCTCCCCCTCTGCTCCCTGGTGCAGCTCTACCTCCGCCTGGTGGCGCTACTACTGCTCTACGTGGCCCACCAGGCCGCCTGGTAAGTGGGCCGCTCCCACCCCCACCCCCAGGAGGAAAGCCCGTGGGAGGAGGAGTGGGGAGACCCCCGCCCGGCCTACGGAAGCTCACCTGGGACACCTTGCGCCAGGCACGTTGCTCCCCTTAGCCCAGCCTAGCCTACCTCGCAGGGCTGTTTTTTACTGATGCGTTGAACTTCTTTCTTAATTAAATGCGCCGGCTTCCAGGGACTACCTGGACCATGAGGTGGAGCGGGGATTCCAGGGCGCCATCTACGAGGACCCAGTGGCCCTCGGGCACTTTGCCACTGCGCTGACTGGTGAGGAACGGAGGCGGGAGGGGGCTTGCTGGTTGGGGAGGGGTCTCCTGATGGCCTTCCTTGGCTCCCTGTGGTTGGAAACTGGGGAGGGCTCAGGGGTTGCTCAGGCAGACCCTGCTCCGCCTGGGGCGACTTTGGCCCCAGAGAATCTGGGGGGGAAGAGCGAAGGGAAGGAGGGAGGAAGGAAGGAAAGAGAAAGGAAGGAAATGGAGGGACAGAAAGGAGGGAGGGAGGAAGGAAGGAGGGAAGGAAGGAGATAGAGGGAGGGAGGGAGGGAGGAAGGAGGGAAGGAGGGAGGGAGGGACAGAAAAGGGAGGGAAGGAGGGAGGGAAAGAAGGAGGCAGAGGGAGGGAAGGAAGGAGACGGAGGGAGGAAGAAAGGAAACAGGAAGGAGACAGAGGGACAGAAAGGAGGGAGGGAGGGAGAGAGGAAGGAAGGAAGGAGACGGAGGGAGGAAAGAAAGGAGACAGGGAGGAAGAAAGGAAAGAGAAAGGAAGGAGACGGAGGGACAGAAAGGAGGGAGGGAGGGAGGAAGGAAGGAAGGAGACGGAGGGAGGAAGGGACGAAAAGGAGGGAAGGAAGGAGACGGAGGAAAGGAAGGAGATAGAGGGAGGGAGGAAGGGAGGAAGGAAAGAGGGAGAGAAAAGGGAGGGAGGGAGGAAGAAAGGAAAGAAAGGTAGGAAGGAGACAGGGAGGGAGGGACGAAAACGAGGGAAGGAAGGAGATGGAGGGAGGGAGGGAGGAGGGACAGAAAAGAGGTAGGAAGAAAGGAAAGGGAACGAGGGAGGGACGAAAACGAGGGAAGGAAGGAGGCAGAAGGAGGGAAGGAAGGAGATGGAGGGAGGAAGAAGGGAAAGAGGAAGGAAGGAAACTGAGGGAGGGACGAAAAAGAGGGGAGGGAGGGAGGATATACAAGGATGGAATGGCTAGAGGACTAGGAGAAGGATGGAAGGAAGGAAGCAGAGAAAGGGGAGAGGAGGGAAGAAGGGGGGAAGGAGAGAAAGGGGAAGGGAAAGGAAGAAGGACACTTGGCTCCTGGCAACCGCCTGGCCTGCCGTTCCCTCCCAAAAGCTCCTTCCGCAGGGGGTCCTATTTGCCATTGCATCCTCCTTGGGGCCGACAGACAATGGCTGGCCCAGGCTCACCCAGCAGGCTCCATGTCCTAAGACTCGAAGCCCCCCCCCAGTTTCCCGCCCGGAGCCTCAACCGCCACGCAGGCCGGGCCCCACCTCCCCACCCTGGAGCAGCCTTGGGTCAGTCTGGGTGACCTCGGAGGACCCTCCCGGGCGGTGGGGGCAGCAGGGGCAGCAGGAGGGAAAGGCAGCCCAGGAGGAAACCGGGGGGGGTGGGGGTGGAAGGGCTCCCCTCCCCACAGTGGCCCAGCGTGGACGGGGAATCGTTGGACCAGACGCCTCCTCTCTCCCTCTGCGTCCTCCTCCGCAGGGCAGGTCGCGGTCATCGCCCTCTGCGCTCGGCTGCTGAAGACCCGGCAGGTGGGGCTGCTCTGCGCCCCCCTCCTCCCGCTGGCCGCCCGGCTCTGCTGCCTCCCCCCCCAGGCCCTGCCCACCGTCAGCAGCTGTGGGGCAGCCGTGGCGGCCCTGGAGCTCCTCTACGGGGCAGCCGCCGACCTCCTGGGGCTTCTCCGCAGCGCTGCGGCAGGATGCCGGGAGTTCCTCCAGGTAAGTTGGGGGGAGAGGGATTCCTGCAAGCAGGGGACCCCCCCCTTGGCCTGCCCTTCCCTAGCAAGCCCATCTCCTCCTCCTCCTCCTGCACTCCGCAAACCCCACTCTCTTATGGAACTGGTGATGTTTCCTAGTTGGGTCATGAAATGTCTTCAAGAAAACCACCAAGAAGGAAAAGAAAAAGGGAGGGAGGATGGAAGGAAGGAAGGAAAAAGGGAGAGGGAGGAAGGGAGAGAAGGAAGGAAAAAGAAAGAAAGAAAGAAAGAAAGAAAGAAAGAAAGAAAGAGCAAGAAAGGAAGGAAGGAAGGAAGGAGAGGGAGGAAGGGAGAGAAGGAAGGAAGGAAAAAGAAAGAAAGAAAGAAAGAAAGAAAGAAAGAGCAAGAAAGAGAGAAAGGAAGGAAGGAAGGAAGGAAAAAGGGAGAGGGAGGAAGGGAGAGAAAGAAGGAAAAAGAAAGAAAGAGCAAGAAAGAAAGAAGAAAGAGCAAGAAAGAAAGAAAGCAAGAAAGAGCAAGAAAGAAAGAAAAAGAAAGAAAGAAAAAGGGATAGTTGTAAAGTTTAAACACCCCCCGCCCAAAAAAAAACTCTTTGTCTCAATGCTTCCCCCCAGCCAAGGGCTGGTCAAGGGGGCAGGAAAGGCCAGGCTTCTCCCGTGGGGCTGACCCTCATCACCTCCCCCAGAGAGCAGCCTGGCTTCTCAACTGCCCGCCTCGCGGGGTCGTCGTGCTGGCCGAGCTTTGCCCGGCCTGCTCGCCTCCTCCACCCCCTTAG
>NW_015404564.1:11808-13085 GCF_001527695.2 Protobothrops mucrosquamatus
AACCGTTTTGGAATTCATGCAAGGAATGAATGTTATTCCCTCACCCTCCCTTCCGAACAATGGACGGGCTTTGGAGGTTTCGCAATACATGCTTGGAAGCTGGTTCCTGGCCAGGCTTGCCATTACAAAAATAATTAGCTGCTAAAATTCACAGCCTGGAAGGAGAGAAAGGTGGAATTTCACTATTTCCTTCCTTCCTCAGCCAGGAGAGAGCGACAGATTGCCAAGAATGCTGGGAAAATTTTCCTTTTGCAGTAGAACAAACCAGATAGCTGATTGGAGAAGAAGACCATAAGCCACGTGTCCATTCTCCCCTGCTGGCTGTTTGCAGTCCTCGACTTAACCATCAGAACTAGACCCAACATTTCTGTGGTTAAGCAACAGCAACAGCACGTAGACTTGTATACCGCTTCACCGTGCTCTACAGCCCTCTCCTGAGTGGTTTACAGAGTCAGCATATCGTCCCCAACAATCGGGGTCGTCATTTTTACCGACCCCCACCCCCGGAAGGATGGAAGGCTGAGTCGACCTTGAGCCGGTCAGGATCGAACTGCTGGCAGTTGTCAGAGTCAGCCTGCAAGGGTGCACTTTAACCACTGCACCACGATGGCAATGGAATGGAATAAAGAATAGAACGGAACGGAACAGAATAGAATAGAAAAACAATAGAGAATAGAATAGAATAGAATAGAATAGAATAGAATAGAATAGAATAGAATAGAATAGAGTAGAATAGAATATAGAGTAGAGTAGAATAGAATAGAATAGAATTTAGAATAGAACAGAACATAATAATAGAATAGAATAGAGCAGAACAGAACAGAATAGAATATGGAATAGAATAGAATAGAATAGAAGAAGCAATAGAATAGAATAGAATAGAATAGAATAGAATAGAATAGAATAGAATAGAAGAATATGGAATGGAAAATTAGAATAGAATAGAATAGAATAGAACAGAATATAGAATAGAATAGAATTTAGAATAGAACAGAAAATAATAGAATAGAATAGAATATACTTGAATAGAATAGAAAATAGAATAGAATAGAAAATAGAATAGAATAGAATTTAGAACAGAATAGAACAGAACAGGAGAATGTTGTAGGATGCACAACAGAGAAGAGAAGGAAAATTCACTAGGAGTAACTGAGGCTGTTGGCAAACTTGGCTACCAGCAGGCTTCAGACCACTCACTAAACCCGGTCAACGCAAGCCAACAACCATGTTCACATGCCTGGCAGGGCCCAAAAACCGGTCAGCTCCACTTCAGCTGA
>NW_015404565.1:0-2884 GCF_001527695.2 Protobothrops mucrosquamatus
CTCTCTCTCTCTCTCTCTCTCTTTCCTCTCCCTCTCTCTCTTTCCTCTCCCTCTCTTTCCTCTCCCCCTCTCTCTTTCCTCTCTCTCTTTCTCTCTCTCTTTCCTCTCCCTCTCTCTCTCCTCTCTCTCTTTCCTCTCCCTCTCTCTCTTTCCTCTCTCTCTCTCTTTCTCTTTCCTCTCCCTCTCTCTCTTTCCTCTCCTCTCTCTCTCTCTTTCCTCTCCCTTCCTCTTTCTCTCTCTTTCTCTCTTTCTTCTCCCTCTCTCTTTCTCTTTCTCTTTCTCTTTCTTTCCTCTCTCTCTCTTTCTCTTTCCTCTCTCTCTCTCCCTCTCTCTCCTCTCCCCCTCTCTCTTTCCTCTTTCTCTTTCTCTTCCTCTCTCTCTCTCTTTCTCTCTCCCCCCCTCTCCCTCTCTTCGATCTTCTGCTCACCTGGCAAGCTGGCTTCAAGCTGTTCTCCAACAGGCTGGCTCTCTCCTGCCCTTCCTGCTTCCTGCTTCCTGCAGAGAGCAGCCAAGGAGCCCCACCCAATAAGCTTGTCAGCTCGTCGAACAGGGTGAGGCCACTCTCTTTTCCACACACACACACACAGACACACACACACACACACACACTCGGAGAGAGAGAGAAAGAGAGAGAGAGAGAGAGAGAGAGAGAGAGAGAGAGAGAGAGAGAGAGAGAGAGAGAGAGAGAGAGAGAGAAGCGCAAGTGCCTCTCTCTGTCTCTGTCTCTGTCTGCAAATGGCAGAGGAGACTGGGAGCCGCAGGTTGCTGACCTGTGGTATAGGGTCTCCTGCTCAAGCAGAGGGCTGGACTAGAAGACCACCAAGGTCCCTTCCAATTCTATTATTCTATGTTCTAAATCTACAAGGGCTGCTTTGCTTCAATGAAGGTTTGAGCAATGCAGTCCCTCAGAGCTGCCTTGTGAAGCTAGATGGACGTCTTGAATCTAAGAGCAAAGATTGCTTTGTTCTGCTCGGAGGAACACAAATGATTGCTTTGCTGTGCTTCATGAAGATTTTGGAGAAAGCTCAGGGGATGGGCTTGTTCCCTGGACCACTTGCCAAAACCTGATTGTTTTTTTTTAGTTTTATAATTGTTCTATGGAACTGCCACATCCTCTCATCAGCGGCAACTTTGCATAAATAATTGCTTTATTTCATTATCTTATTGGTAATGAAATAAATTAGAATTAGAATAAATTCAGGGTTAGAAATCTGAAAGAAAAAATGATATAAACCAACTGAACTTTGGCTAGACATGAGTTAGTGTCTCTATTCTGACACTAGAGAAGTGACAGAGCAAACATCTGACACCACAGAGAAATATCCAGGACGAATGAGGGACCCATGAATAGAAGTGGTTTTTCACATCTGCTGCGTATGCAGGGAGCCATGCATAAAAATACACAGCCAAGCATATACAGTGGAACTGAGTAAAGTTGCCAACAATTGTCTGGATCATATTTGACATTTGGATGTATCTCAAGATTTTTTTGAATTAGATGTCAAGGTGTGTGATCAGAATAATAAAAAGGGGGGGGTCTGTTTACCACCACCTGTTAGCAGTTTCCTCCCACCCTCTCAATATTAATCTAACACAGACATGTCAAACACAAGGCCCGGTGGCCGGATGCGGCCTGCGAAGTGGTTTCATGTGGCCCGCAAAGCCATCCTGGAAACGGTGAGGGAACGGCCCCCACTGCTTTGGCCCTGGCCCAGGCCGGCTGGGAGCCAATGTACAATTTTGTGGTGGCCATCTATGCTGAAACGCATTCAGTCTTAGCTCCACAAGGCCGTCTAGAAACAGCGAGGAACCAGCCCCTACCGTGCCAGCCCTGCCCCCTGGGTGCATGCTGGGGAGGTGTCACCCAGTCCCACCCCCTTCTGCCAAAGACCCTCAGATCTGTCCCACTCCTGCCTAGGCTCCCACAGGCACCCTTGACACGAACGATGTAGAGCTGGCCATGCCCACCCAGTAGGCCACACCTACTCCATCCACACCCACCCAGTATGCTGCACCCACCCTGGCCACACCCACCCGGCCCCCTGAGGGCAACTGCAATGCTGATGCGGCCCTCAATGAAATTGAGTTTGACATCCCTGATCTAACATAAAGGAAGGCAGAGCCTACTATAAAAAATTCCCTACCAATCTAAGGCAGAGCTGTGAGACTCAATTAAGGAAGGTGATGAGTGTCCTTCGATGAATATGTTCAAACAGAGGTTTGGGAGCTCTTCTGATGAATTCTTTCAGTTGGCTCCATGCAGTAAGCAGGGGATTGGCTCTGAGGGCTTAAATGGCTGCTTTCAAGTGTTTGTTATATGATTTGATCAATTGTCTAGGTTTGTCCAGTGATTTGTAAAAAAGCCCAGACCAAACAAAATAAGACAAAAAAATTCTCCAGAGAAGCTGCCATATGAGGGGTGTTGACAAGGGAAGAAGAATGGAAAAAGTGCAGGTAACCTCCATTTAGCAACTGACTCATATAGTGGCCAATCACAGTTATGAAGGTGATGGAAAAGTAACTTTGCAACCAATCCTTGCATTGATGACCTTTACAGGCTTTTAAAGCAAAAGGAAAAACAGACGTACGATGATAAAACACTGTCGCCGCTGTAACTATGAATGGTCACTGTATGAGGCAGTCACTGAACAAGGACTACCTGTAATACAAAGCACTTATTTTGCATTTTTTTATTATTATTAAGATATTTTTTTCATTTCAATAAATGAACAATACAAGGTATAGAACTATTATAAGAATGAAAACAAATTATATACTGTATGTGTATTTTAAAATTCTATGGATGTTTTCTTAGGAATAAGCTCAACCGAATGCATTCAGCTTTGGTTCTGTCAGGCATGAAATGTGAAGGTCCAGATGTGAA
>NW_015404566.1:0-2884 GCF_001527695.2 Protobothrops mucrosquamatus
GTCCGCAGTATGTGGTCAAAAAAGGTCTCCAAAGTATCTGAGGGCAGGACAAGAAGCAACGGATGGAAACTCATCAAGGAGAGGACCAACCTAGAACTAAGGAGGAATTTCCTGACAGCGAGAACAATTAACAATTAAGTGGAACTGCAGAAGTTGTGAATGCTCCAACACTGGAAGTTTTAAAGAAGAGATTGGAGCGGTTTGTCTGAAATGGTATAGGGTTTCCTGCCTGAGCAGGGGGCTGGACTAGAAGACCTCCAAGGTCACTTCCAACCTGTTCTGTTCTGTTCTGTTCTATTCTATTCTATTCTATTCTATTCTATTCTATTCTATTCTATTCTATTCTATTCTACAATCTGTCTATTCTATTCCTATCCTATCCTATCCTATCCTATCCTATAATATCTATTCCATTCCATTCCATTCTTTCTGAATTCCTATTCTATTCTATTCTATTCTATTCTATTCTATTCTATTCTATTCTATTCCATTCCATTCCATTCCACTCCACTCCACTCCACTCCACTCCACTCCACTCAAGATGGTAGCCATGATACAGCAGTTGAATCTCTGCCAATCTTAATATTAGGATGAAACCAGAACCATTTGATGGACAATGAATTAGAAATGTCGGAAATTAATATGGCATATTGTATATGCTAACTACGCCAAGATTATTGCATGGACAAAGATGGAAGAATAATGAAATAAAGTAGGAAATAGATTTGTAATATTGATAAGAAAGCTTGAGAAAAAAATGAAACTAACTAGTTTGGTCATGGAAAAAAGGAAGGCTTTTTCTGAAAGCCTGGAAACCTTCAGTGGACTGTTTGTTGGAAGACAAAGACTAAATTGATGATTTATGGACTGGGGCTTAAAAAGTGTTAAATAGGAAGGTGGGAGAATTTAGATGGCAACTACGCGATAGAAAGGGCGGAAATCATAATGCTACGTTTTCTTTTTCATTTCATTTCCTATTTTTTCTCCTAGACATTTTCTTTTTCAATCTTTTCATTTCGCATACTTTTATCGCGTTGAAAACGTCTAATAAAAAAAAAGTTAAATATAAAAGCAGCTCTGCCAATCATTAACCAAAAAAAAAAAAAAAAAGAGTCAAGGTGCATGGCTGTCTTTTTTTCTTTTTCTTGGACTGCCTTGTGCAGGGGTAGGCAACCTTGGCTCTTTTATGACTTTTATGACTCCCAGAATTCCTGAGCCAGCATGGGGGAATTATGGCCCCTTCATGACTCCTGGACTTCAACTCCCAGAATTCCTGAGCCAGCATGGCTCAGCTTGGAAACCTCTCCCTTTCCCCTCAGCATGGCTGGCTCAGGAATTCTGGGAGTTGAAGTCCACCAGTCATAAAAGAGCCAAGGTTGCCTACCTCTGGCCTAGGCCTAGGCCGCTTTCTGACTGGTGGACTTCAACTCCCAGAATTCCTGAGCCAGCCTGGCTCAGCTTGGAACCCTCTCCCTTTCCCCTCAGCATGGCTGGCTCAGGAATTCTGGGAGTTGAAGTCCACGAGTCATAAAAGAGCCCAAGTTCCCCACCCCTGCCCTATAAGAAGTGGGAGGGGAAGGGTGGGGGTAATTCAACTTGCATTGGATTGGCCAGGGTGGAAGGCAAGGTAATCAGTGTGGGAGGAACTGGGCTGGGAGACCCCTGGAAGGGAGGAACCCCCTGACTTATGGGGGGAGCTGAAGAGATGGGGGACGAGTTGACTGGGCATCCCACGGAAGGAATGAGGGGCAGAGTGGGTGCGAGGGTGATCAGGGGGAATCTGGCATCTGCTGGGCTGCCCCGGATCCTAGTGGTGATGGGGAGGGGGTGGGGGGGACCCAGTCTCCCTCAAAAGAGCCTCCCCCAGGGGAGAGGAAGGAAGGAAGGCCTGGGTGCAGAGGGGCCCATGGGCTCTGGGGCAGGGTCTCCCTAGGACTCCTGTTTCCTTTTTCCCATCCTTCACAGCTTGGTTGCCTACCCCTTGTGGGTTCAAGAGCTGCTGGTTAGATCGGTTGCTGTCAATAGGACTGGCTTTCATGCCTTTTTTAAGCCCCCCCCCCGTTTAGTTAGTTGCTCAAGTTAGTTGCTCAGAGCGCCCCCCCCGAATGGCTGGGGGGGGCGGCATCGGGGGTGCCCCAGCAAGCTGGAAGGCAGCTGCCCCCCCCTGCCCTGAAAAGCAGAGGAGCGGGATTCGCACCAGGGCCCCGGTTGAGACCGAATCTCTCGCCAGCTTCAAACATGGGCAGGGGGCTCCCCCCCTTCCCCCCCACGGTTCTTTGAGGAGCAGCGGGGCTTGGGCTGCGAGGAAGAGGAGGCTGCGATCCGTGCAGGGCTGGTGGCCCTGTTCAGACGACCGGGGTCGGGTCGGGTGGGGTGTTCCCGCCGCTTACCTTCTGCAGCTGCTCCTCCCTCCTGGCAGTCAGCATGAGGTGGGCGCCCATTCGGGCAAACTCGTAGGCCATTTGCTCCCCGATGCCCGAACTCGAACCCGTCACCAGCACGCGCATCCCTCGCACCATCTCTGCGGGCAGAAGAGGAGACGGACGGCCCGTGTGGGTTCCCCTCCCCGGCCGGGGATGCGCGGGACTTTGGCCCGGCCGGAGAAAGGGCTTCTTGCCGAAGGTCTTTAGCTAAGGGAGGAGGTCCGCCCCCCCCCGCGTGGACCCGCTGCCTTGAGCAAGGGGGTGGACTAGAGGACCTCCGAGGTCCCTTCCAGCCCTGTTTTATTTTTCTGGGTTCCCCTGTGTGAATTTTCTCTGTTCCTCCAGCCTTCGCTGCTTCAGGGAACCAGTTTTTATTAATTTGTGTGTCAGTGTGTTTATTAATAATTTGTGTGTTTATTAATTTGTGTGTTATTAATAGTTTGTGTTATTAATAGTTTATT
>NW_015404567.1:0-2884 GCF_001527695.2 Protobothrops mucrosquamatus
GACTCGTGGGTCTGTTTTTACCCCACACCACCAAGACTCTGCTCTGCTTTCTCACCATTTGGAAAAAGGGAATATAGAGCAAACCTTAAAAAGACTTCGGGAAACTAAAAGCTCCAAGCCCCTCCCCCAACCACAAGAAACTTTGTCTTCACCCCTTTGGTTTCACTGCCCCGCCCACTGCAGCCCTCAGGTTCCCTCCACCAAAGCTAAGGCCGGTTTCCAATCATCAAAGGTGGCCCACTTCTTCCTTAGTTCTGGAGGTGGGTGATGCCTCCAAAAGGCAAAGAAAACTTCCTACCATTTCGAATAGGAAGTGAGGTTGCTAGCGCCCAGTTTAATCAAGAACATGGAGGGGGGGTGTCCATTTCATTTCATCATCCTCTCTTTTACCCACTTAATTTCCCCTCCCCTTCTTTCTTGCAGATCAACCTAAATCTGCCAGCTTTCGTGCAGAGCGACATAAACCCTGCCATCTTTTTTACACTGATAATTTGGAGCCCAAGACCTTTAGACCCCTCGGGGTCCTTTTTTTTCCAGAGTATGACCTAGCAGAACAACGTATCTTGATATCAAGAAATCCCCCCCAACTGTAGGACGGCTCCGTAGGAATAGAATAGGCTAGGCTAGGCTAGGCTAGGCTAGGCTAGGCTAGGCTAGGCTAGGCTAGGCTAGAGTAGAGTAGAGTAGAGTAGAGTAGAGTAGAGTAGAGTAGAGTAGAATAGAATAGAATAGAATAGAATAGAATAGAATAGAATAGAATAGGCTAGGCTAGGCTAGGCTAGGCTAGGCTAGGCTAGGCTAGGCTAGGCTAGAGTAGAGTAGAGTAGAGTAGAGTAGAGTAGAGTAGAGTAGAGTAGAGTAGAGTAGAGTAGAGTAGAGTAGAGTAGAGTAGAATAGAATAGAATAGAATAGAATAGAATAGAATAGAATAGGCTAGGCTAGGCTAGGCTAGGCTAGGCTAGGCTAGGCTAGGCTAGGCTAGGCTAGGCTAGGCTAGGCTAGAGTAGAGTAGAGTAGAGTAGAGTACAGTAGAATAGAATAGAATAGAATAGAATAGAATAGAATAGAATAGAGTTGGAAGGGACCTTGGAGGTCTTCTAGTCCAGCCCCCTGCTCAAGCAGGAGAACCTATATATACCATCTCAGGATTTGCTGCCAAATAAAGGGTCTCTGGGCTTCGTGTTTAAAATGGAAAACAATATTGTATGTTAGGGCTTATTAACTGTTCACCCATCTTTCGAGAACCTTGGCTGGCCATCCAAACCAGCAGTGATGGAGCCTGCCTTCTCCTGGCTATACGAGGTAAGCTATGAGGGGCCGGTAGGAGACTCGAGGTGGCTTCGCGGCTTCCTACCGCCGCCTTTTTGTGTCCTTTAGCGGTGGAGTTGAACACGGCGGCGCGACAAAGCGGTAAGACGCCGTCTTTTCCTGATGCTGCGCCCAAGTCGTGGGTGTGCCCGCCCTGGCAGGAAATCCAGATCCGCAATGGGGGGGGGAGCTAATCCCATTGGGCTTCAATTCCTCCGAATTAAAGCCATCAGGGCTTTTAAACTGAGGTGGACGGGACGGTACTACAGTACCTACGTGAATGTCAGTCAAGCAAGACACCCAGGCGGGACCCAGACCCAAGTCTGCCCCAGCCGAGATGCTCGCTCGCAGGAGCCTACCTTTCTCGTCGTGGGTCGGGGTCGCCGTGGCCGGGATATCAAACCACTCAGCCAAAGCGTTGGAGTACCAGACGGTCAGCTCCTCTCCCGGCTGGACGTCTCGCAAGGCCCGGTAGAAAATCTAAGGAGAAAACGAGAGGCGTTGAGACCCTCGGCGGCTCAGAGGGGCGAGGCTTGCCCCCTCCAGACCCGGACGGCGCCCCTACCCGCCTCTCGGGTTCCCGGGAGCAAGCTAGGAGGCCAGTACCTGTCCCCCCGGCAGATCGGCCACCGCTTCCAGAGTCTGCTCTTGCGCGTGTCGGGCAGCACGGATTAGCCCAATCCATTCCACAGCCGAGGCTCCAGCTTCGTCCACCAGCTCCCCTCTCACCATCCTCACCTGGAAAACAGGGGAAGCCGGTCAGTTGTAGCCGGTCGGGGACTTGGCCACTGGCTTGCGCTGCCTTGCAGGGCGCGCGTTCGAAGCCGGCGTTCCAATCAGGGCGGGATCTATTGAGATTCCTTCTCCCTGGATCTTTTTGGCCGCTGGAAAGGACTCCTGCCGCTTGCAAAGAAAAGGCACCTGAGCTCCTTAGCCACCTGCTGCAGCGAGGAGACCATAGCCAGTGGCCCCCCAGGAGCAGGCACTCCGAAGTAAGTTCCGTCGGGGCTTATCGTCGGGTCAATGTGCAGAAAATCGCACCCTTAGAGGAGCAAACATTGGCCACTTACACCCACCGCTGCAAATTTAAGCGATTGGCTGCGACGAATTTTATTTTTAAACGGACATCGGATTTAGAGCGCTGAATTGAAAAACGCCTATGTACTCAGTAGTAAATCTGGATTGTCTTTAAAGGAGTAGTGTCTTTGGAAGAGACGGTATTAAGCCTAGTGCTTTCTTCGATTTTCGTTTATTTCTGCTAAAAGACCCTCCGAACCAGGTTTGCCTAGGCGCCGTGGGGAAAAAGAAGGGCCAGATCCACTTAAATTGAAGGGCTGGTGTTCAGTACTGGTATAGCTAGTACTGCGGCCGTAAAGGATCTTGCATCTTTCCTCGAAGTAAGTCCTTCTGCGTTTAGTTAGCCTTCCTTCCAAGAACTGAGGCTTCAAACTGGGTTAATGCTGCCCTTATTTTCTCACAGCAGGCAGAAAGTAACAGATCGCCCTCATGCTGCTTCAGAAAAATTCCTGGCAAGTGAAAAAATCGGGGGGGGGGGGAGAGTTTAGGGGTGGGGGGG
>NW_015404568.1:0-2884 GCF_001527695.2 Protobothrops mucrosquamatus
AGAGAGGGGGGGAAGGAGAGAGAGAGAGAGAGAGAGAGAGAGAGAGAGAGAGAGAGAGAGAGAGAGAGAGAGCTCTTTCAAAAGTTCTGGATGTAACTGGACTTTAATTCATTCATGGTAACCTGGTGCTTTCTACCTCTCTTTTTACATACCTTGATTTGCCACTCTCTGCTTTTATCAACTGTTTGCTGGACTGAGGACTGAAGCAAAGAAGAAGCTGAGTAACTGTACAGTTTTCTTGTCTCCTATTATTTTGACACTATCCTAGCCTTACCAAACTACCTCAGTCCATTAGTACAGTTTCCCATCATGAAGAAAGTGGAAGAAAAATAGAGTTGAGAAACTCTACTTTCTGTGCTTTCCCCAATTATCCACCTGACCCACTAGAATAGGGGTACCAAACTGCCGGCACATGGGCCGGATGCGTCATGGCAAAACCGCACCCACCCCATTGCCAACAATGGGAAAAAAGTCACGATGCGTTGCGACACGTCATGTGACGTTGCAAGTTTGACACCCCTGCACTAGAGCGAGGAGGCAAAGAATGTTGCAGATCCCATCTCCTAAAGAGATACATCTGACGGGACTGAGAAGAAGAGCCTTCTCTGTGGTGGCTCTCTCCCTTTGGAACTTCCCCACATACTGTAGATTAGACTGACCCCCACTTTGACCCTCTTTTGCAAGGCACTGAAGACCTGGTTCTGCCAATGAGCCTGGGAACCCAAAGTGGAATGAAGTCCATCAAGTGTCCCATTTGATTGTGTGTTGTCACCAGCAGGGGGAAAGGGAAATTACTGTTTTTTATTCTTTTACATTGGGTTTTTTATTGTTTATTAGCTGCCAAGAGTCACTGAGAGTGAGTGGGTAGACGACAGACAGACAGACAGACAGACAGACAGACAGACAGACAGACAGACAGACAGACAGACAGACAGACAGACAGACAGACAGACAGACACATAGATAAATAGGCAGGCAGACAGACAGATGAATAAAATCTGTTACTAACTTATTATCTTCTCTTTGCAAAAAGCCCACCCTTTCTTTTTCCTCCTTTTCTTTATGACATAGCCCAAAAAAATACTAGTTGTGATGTTATTGACTTCCTTTGTTAGCCTAAGAGTCTTTTGTATTTTAGCCTTCCTAACTTTCTTTTGGCATATTAGCTACCTGCAGGTACACACACTTCCTTGATGCTTGCACTCGTATTCCTTTTTCTATACAAGTCCCTTCTAATGTCCATTTCCTTAGGTTTATTACTTTTTCTCCTTTGCTGAATACACACTTTCAGATTACTGCTCTTTTCAAGTTGTTTTCAGAAGCCAGTAGACAGCGGTCAGTCAGTATCACCTTCAACCAGCAGACTTTAAAAATGTAAAGAAGCCACTTACAATTACATTATCACATCACATGAATACAGAAAACTGCCTTATGTGGAATCAGACAGATTATGCATTCAGAAAGTGTTTTCTACATACTGACAACAATTCTCCAGGGTCATTGATAAGACTCTTCCCCATCTCTGGAGAAGACAAAGATAGAGAATGAGACCGAGGCATTCAGTGCACAAAATGTGTGTACTATTATCTACTTTCCAATAAAGGAACAGCTCAACAGTAGCGGAGAGAATCTCCACTAGGGATTCTATCAGCAGCTGGCGGAGGGACAGAACACTTTCTCACAGCTAGTCCCATGTGAAGTATATTAACAACCAACATAATATGGAAACGTTTTCCAAACTGTTTTAATTTTAGAGATCTCATTTTACAACCATTTGTTTTCAAAGTGGCAGAAGATTCTGGGAAGCATTTTATTCCAAATGCTTAGGACTGGCCAGACCCAGAGAGATACTGCGCTGCATTTGCATCAACTAAAAA
Organism: Protobothrops mucrosquamatus; assembly: GCF_001527695.2. NCBI lineage: Eukaryota > Metazoa > Chordata > Lepidosauria > Squamata > Viperidae > Protobothrops > Protobothrops mucrosquamatus. Next base: position 1,878 of record NW_015404568.1, read on the forward strand.
TATACTTTTAATATTTCATGAGACTGGCAGACTGTAACAGCAATCTGTCTTTCAGGAAGTTTATCTACCATAAATCCGTAATATTTTTTCTAAGGAATTCTAGCATCAGAATGAGAAGGGAGCTAGAAGCTTATCAAGTCCAGCTTCCTACAGAACACAAAATCAATGGAAAATTTATAGCTAAGGGTTGAACTGTGGGGTCCTTGATGCTCTCTGATCTTGGTTGTTTTCTTGTGTTTCATTATCCAGATAGATAATATCACCAGTCGTAGGACTGATGATGTTTCCTAGTTGGGTAATGAAATATCTCAAAAAAGCAACCAAGTTCTGGATTGCAGAACATAGAATCTGCAGTCCAGAAAATTACTTCATCATATCTCTGCTTAAGTATCCTCGCATCTGAAAAAGAACCAGTTACCCCCTCCACAGGGTTCATATGTTCAATCACTCACCTTAAAATTAAGCTGAGATATGTTTTCTATTTGTCCTAATCCTACACTCTAAAGCAGTGATGGCAAACCTTTTAGAGACCAAGTGCTCAAAAACTGGCCCCGTCCCTGCTCCACCCCTTGCCCTGCCCCCACCCCGCCCCCATCCCCCGCCCCGCCTGCCCGCAGGGCCACTCACTGCCTCCAGGGCTCACCACAGATTGCCCAGGCAGCCCAGCAGCGCTAGGGCGGTCACGCCCTCTGCCCGCGCCCTGCAGCATCAACTGTGCACGATGGGGTGTGAGGGCAGAGTCTTGTCTACACTGCCTGGCTGCCATGTCCTTGGCTGCGCTGCTCCGCATGGGCCACGCTCAGGGGCGACTGTCCTTCAGGGGGGCTGCTGGAGAGGAGGGGGTCACGGAGGAGGCGAGGCTGGGGCAATGGCATGTGTGCCCACAGAGAGGGCTCCGAGTGCCACCTCTGGCACCCGTGTCATAGGTTCGCCACCACTGCTCTAAAGCAACAGAACACAACTCTGCTCCATAATAACCCTTCTGCTCCCATGCCCTGTTCCCTTAC
>NW_015404569.1:0-1594 GCF_001527695.2 Protobothrops mucrosquamatus
CAATACCTGGGAAGATCCTGGAAAAGATAATCAAACAACGAATCAGCGAACACCTAGAGGCAAACAAAGTCATTACTAAAAGCCAACATGGGTTTGTCAAAAATAGATCATGCCAGACAAATCTTATTGCATTCTTTGACCAAGTGACAAAATTAGTGGATCAGAGGAATGCTGTGGACATAATTTACTTGGACTTCAGCAAGGCATTTGATAAAGTAGATCACAACCTACTACTTGACAAGATAGAAAAATGTGGGGTAGACAGCACCACCACCAGATGGATCCGTAGCTGGCTGACCGGCCGTACTCAGCGTGTGGTCTTCAATGGAACCGCATCTACATGGAGGGAAGTGTGTAGTGGGGTGCCCCAGGGCTCTGTTCTGGGCCCAGTGCTCTTCAACATCTTCATCAACGATTTGGACGAGGGGATAGATAGGGATAGATGGGGAACTCATCAAATTTGCGGATGACACCAAGCTGGCAGGAATAGCCAACACTCCAGAAGACAGGCTTAAGATACAGGAGGACCTGGACAGACTTGAACACTGGGCGCTATCTAACAAAATGAAATTCAATGGTGAAAAAAGTAAGGTTCTACATTTAGGCAAGAAAAGCCAAATGTACAGGTATAGTATAGGGGGTACCTTGCTCAATAGTAGTAACTGTGAGAGGGATCTCAAAGTCCTAGTGGACAATCACTTAAATATGAGCCAGCAGTGTGCTGCAGCTGCCAAAAAAGCCAACACAGTGCTGGGCTGCATTAACAGAGGGACAGAATCAAGATCACGTGAAGTATTAATACCACTTTACAATGCCTTGGTAAGACCACACTTGGAATACTGCTTCCAATTTTGGTCACCATGATGTAAAAAAGATGTTGAGACTCTAGAAAGGGTCTGAGAAGAGCAACAAAGATGATTAGGGGACTGGAGGCTAAAACATATAAGGAACGGCTGCTCGAATTGGGTATGTCTAGTTTAATGAAGAGAAGGACGAGGGGGGACATGATAGCAGTGTTCCAATATCTCAGGGGCTACCACAAAGAAGAGGGTGTCAAGCTATTTTCCAAAGCGCCTGAAGGCAGGACAAGAAGCAACGGGTGGAAACTAACCAAGGAGAGAAGCAACCTAGAACTGAGGAGAAACTTCCTGACAGTTAGAACAATTAACCAGTGGAACAACCTGCCTCCAGAAGCGGTGAATGCTCCAACACTGGGGGTTTTTAAGAAGAGACTTGTTCTGTCCCCATCAGACACACACACCCAAACAGCCAGCCAAGGGTTAAATAACTTCTCCACACTCCAATCCACAGATAAGCAAACTTGGCAGCAGCTCCACAGCTGCCTGCCAAGACTTTTACTCAGAGAACAAAAAACAATACACACAGTTAGAAAATTAAGTCCACAGCAAACTACTTCGCCAGAGATTCAGCTTTGTCCGTCACAGAGTCCAAATGGCCACCACCTCCCTTTTATAGCCTGTGGGGTGTGGTCCAGTGACTCAGCTTAATCTCTGGCACATCTCCTTTTCTGCTGCGCACGCTTGTCGCTCCTACGCTGGCGTGGATCCAGCCACAACTTCTCTTCATCACTATC
>NW_015404569.1:9549-12433 GCF_001527695.2 Protobothrops mucrosquamatus
TCCTGTGTCACGTATTCTGACCTGAGCCCAGGTGTGCCTCTCTGGTATTACTTGATGGTAATGGTTAGTCCTATTATGTCCCAAAAGTCATCTCCTGCTTCCCTGGGGATGGGGCTAATGACTCTTAAGAGTTTCTTTTGTCTTGAGCTCCCTGGCTCCAACCTTCCTGATGGTCTTACATCTGCATTTGTATAAGGCTGGTTCCTGCTTGGGGCAAAGAGATGATGCCAGGTTTGGTTACTGCTTTTCAAAAAATGCTTTTAAAAATCCTTTTGGTAAAAAATATATTTTCCTGCCTTTTTAATATTTCCTTCTCTGGGGCTCTGACTTCCCACAGCTGTTTACCACAAGCTGATGCCCTCCAGATAAGTTGATCCTGAAACTCCCATAATTATTAACCCAATATGGCATTGAGTCATTAGACTATGAATTCTTGTTGTTGTCCCAGTATGGGAGATATATACTGTCTTCAATATTTGCTGTACATACAAACACTCAGAACCCACATACGGGAAGGTAACACTAACATTTACTTTGCATTGGGTTCCTAAGGTGCAATAGTTGCATACCTCTTAAGCCTACAACCCAGGTTTAACCAGTTTGCCTGAAAACTCTGTGCCATTTCACTATGCAAACCTGAAATTGTGATCTTGCTTCCAAATTTGTATCCATCACTTCCCCTTGCCCCAACTCTCCACCTCAGATTCATCCTGCAAGAGGATATGTGGAACAATAAGTAGGAATTTTGATGATTTTTAAAAAAAAATCAGTTGCAAATTGACAGCTGCCATGTGACTCTCAAAGGTCTGCTGGGAGGGAGGACTGTTCAAACATCTTCCAAGATTGTTTCCACAATTTTGTTGGAATGCTAAGTGCAAAGACACACACACAATCACATTAGAATACAATATTGTACTTCAACATTCAAATTCATAAATACTACAGTATTATAACATTCTGCACTTTCTATGTCATACTTTATCTACCTCCTGTGGTCCTTTCTATTTTTATGCATATTTTAGTCTTCATCCATGTTTGTCTGATATAATCCCTGAAATCTTCAGGAAAGGTTAGGAGCTCTCAAACCAAGCTTAATTTCTGGTCACTGCACTCATCCAGTTTCTTTGGCAGCTTAACTAAAAACTTTATGCAGGGGGTGACCTGAGATACTCCCCCCCAAACATCCAAATAAAAACTGAGAATGCTAACTCACCATGGAATGTCAACTGTTGGCAGCAGGATGTTGGAGGGGGAAGGGAGAATGAATGGGAAACTATGTGGGAAGATAAATGGAATTGTGTATTCAGGAAGCGGTCACTGGATGACAACACTCTGTACTGCTGTGATTTGTTAACAGATCCACATAGAGCAGAAAAACAGGAAATTGTCAAATGAAAAATGCAGGTATTGCTATTTAAGTGGGAACTGCACACAGTATAGTGGAGTTTCGATGAGCAGGGCAATTTGAGGTTGTTGCTTGTCAGAAGGAAAAAAGCAAAAAAATAAAAGAAATGTGCAAAGCAAGAAGTTGATGTCATAGGTCTGGTGTAAGATTTTAAATTATCCAGAAAAATAAATGATCCTACATAAGATATCTGTGGGGCTCGCCAGTGCTAGCTTTAGTTTCTGGAATCTATAAACATATCTTTGTTGGTTTACTTTCCAAATGGGCCTACCTATTTGGCCACCAGAATTGCTACCCATTTGCTAGCTATTGGTCAAGCCTCCATAATCAAAAGGGTTCTGACAAGGTCTGAGGCTACTGGAATTCCTCACTCTTGTGTTCTCTGTTTTCTTTTGTAATGGCACAATCTTGCAATTCTGCAGGATAATAGCTGGCTTCACACACCAGGTTAAACCATAGGTGCTCTCCGTATCTGCTTGATTGGAACTCCCATAGTGCTCTGCCAGCACAAGTAGAAGTCCAACCCAAAGTTGGGAAGGCTCAGAGAAACATTTAGACTTAGTATAAGGAATAATAGCAAGATTTGAGAGCTGTTGATTATATTTTTGACTCATCTGCTCTTATGGATGCCAGAGGAGCACGGATTACCCTTTGCTTCCTTGATGCATATTACAAAGCTTTGTCTACCTGCCCCAACTGTTAGCCTACATAAACAATTTCCAGCAAGCTACTTGCACAATTTGTACCAACATTTATCTCAAATCTCATCTAATATTGAGAAAAGCAACAGGGTTAAATACAAGTAGTCCTTGAGTTACAACCATTCATTTAGCAACCATTTGAAGTTACAACGGCACTGGAAAAAGTGACTTATGACCAGTCCTTGCACTTACAACCATCACAGCATCCCCATGGTCATGTGATCATGATCTGGGTGCTTGGCAACCAATTCACATCTATGACAGTTGCAGCATCCTACAGTCATGTGATCCCCATTTGCAACCTTACATATTTGCAACCTTACATTAGAATAGAACAGAACAGAACAGAACAGAACAGAACAGAATAGAATAGAATAGAATAGAATAGAATAGAATAGAATAGAATAGAATAGAATAGAATAGAATAGAATAGAATAGAATTGGAAGGGACCTTGGAGGTCTTCTAATAATAATAATAATGATGATGATAAAGTTGGAAGGGACCTTGGAGGTCATCTAGTCCAACCCCCTGCTCAGGCAGGAAACCCTATACCATTTCGGACAAATGGCTGTCCAGTGTTTTCTTAAAAACTTCCAGTGTTGGCGCATTCACCGCTTCTGGAGGCAGGTTGTTCCACTGGTTAATTGTTCTAACTGTCAGGAAGTTTCTCCTTAGTTCTAGGTTGCTTCTCTCTTTGGTTAGCTTCCACCCGTTGCTCCTTGTCCTGCCTTCAGGCGCTTTGGAAAATAGCTTGACTCCCTCTTCTTTGTGGCTGCC
>NW_015404570.1:0-2884 GCF_001527695.2 Protobothrops mucrosquamatus
AGTTAGTTTATAACAGAGGTAGACAGCCAACAACTTTTATATTAAATGCAGCCTTCAAAGTCTTATTTTGAACTCCCAGATCCTCTAAGGAATTGCTCTGCAAAAAATAAAAAGGAATATAACTAAAGGCTGTGCAAAAGTTCATTTCCTACATAGGTTTTACAGAATCAGTCCTATCCTATCTATAAAATAATTTTACTTCTTTATGGCTTCCAAATAACAAGAATTCCAAATGTACATTTATTTATTTGTTGATTTCTCAAATTTGTAACATTTCTCAACTGCCTAACAGCTCTGGATAAAGAGTCATTGAAACCACACCTCATATCCTGTAATATGAACTCATTTTATGACTCCTTGCCTGATACAATATTTGGGAAATTTTGATCTCTTTTATGTACGGACTGTATATAACTATGGAAAATACAGTTTCTTTGAATGTACAGTAGCTAAATTCTGCTATATTGTCTATATATTAGTCTATAGTCTATAGCCTATACTAGGCAGACTTTGGTCTTCATAAATGATCTCAACATTATTATATTATTATGTTTTTGTTCTGTTTTGTTTTTGTTTTTATTTTGCCCTTAAGTTATTTAGCAAGCTTTGTGAATTGCATCACAGTATTATAAATCAATCTCACCTTTGAGGCCTTTATCCTATTTGGAATACAGTTCTCTAGTCTAACACTTTGAGGACTGGGAACTGGGGTGGTAGATGGTGGTGAGCAGCTGCACAATGTTTCCCATTAGAATATTCTTCTCAAATTATTGACAAGATTGGTCATTAGATTACACCCTGGTGGTGTCTGCTAGTTCTTCTGCTTGAGCAGGGGGCTGGACTAGAAGACCTCCAAGATCCATTCTATTCTATTCTATTCTATTCTATTCTATTCTGGAGTCATTCTTAATTTATTTACTCCATTTTCATTTTCCTGTTCTAAACAGATGAATGAACCATTTCTAGATTTGATATGCACAAAGTTCCTGGACTGTATTTCCTAACCAGAATAAAATTCATGCATCATATCATTTATACTCAGAAATGGGAATAATTTGGGCCTGTTGAGTAATTTCAATCTCTAATACAGACTGGGGATCTATGCAAAATATGCCTCTTGGCATGTGTGGAAATCATTGTGACGTTAGCGGCTACTTACTCTTCAAGGTAAGGGCAACTGGATTAACAGGACAGTGGAAGAAAGGTCAGCCAGTTATGAGGGCCTACAGATAAAAGGGAATTACCTAGATTTATTTCAGGAATTTCTGATAGTTCTCCAAAGCATCCACTTTTAATCTGAGAAGATGTTAAAATTGATGGAAGAATGGCACTCATAATCTAAAAATGGATAAAGTTTTTTATAGCTCCTAGATATGAATTAACTTGCTGGAGTTCTTAATACAGTATCTTAACAGAACAGTCCTGTTTGTCCTAAATCCTTGGTTTACTTCTTTTCCACTGTGAAGGATACAAGGTCTGAATTGCTATTCACACTGACTTTAAACAGCACATGAGGCTGATGATGGAAGATGGTAAATAAAGAAAGAGTTTTGGATTAATTTCAGGAGATCCAACTCATCCTCAACTCTTCTAGTATTCCCAGGCATCAGGACTAAAAGCATCCAGAAGGAGTTCTGACTAGCAATATGTTTTGTTCCATGTATTATTGTTGCACATCTCTACTTTTTAATAAAGAGCCGCTCATCTTTGATTAAATCTCATCCTTTAGGTGCAGCATCCCAAGAAAGAGATGTGATTACAGTGACAGCAATCACCTCCTGAGCTGTCTGTGGAAAAAAATAGAAATAAGACCCATAAGGCAAAGTAATGAAGGAGAATGCACCATGTAATTGACATCTTTTATCTGAATCCAATCTTTACAACCCAATTGCCATTTTGGCGTTATTCTCCCTATCTTTCCTCATGCTCCGTTATAGGTATTGTCTTTCCATAATGAACATCGCCTTTAGATCAAAGTTCAGCTGAGGACTTCTCGTTTCATTTTGAAAGAAGCAAGAGCCTTAAAATATGAAAAGACATTAAGTTCATGATGGGAAGAGGCAGGATCCAGTACTAGAAACTTGAAAGAATTGCACAATAATTCTTTTTCTAAGAGAACCCAGAGTGTTCTGGTTCTATATGGATGGGACAGAGTTTGGAGAAGGGAGAGACCAGAAAGAATTGATTCTCATTCATTCACTTTAAACAGAGAGTAATTCATAGGGCTGCTTTTTTGAGGAAAACTTTAACAATTGAGAAATCAAGTAAGTATGGAAAAAGTTATGGCTAATTACAGTATACCTGTGCTATACTCAGTTAATTCCTCGGTCTATCTAGCACTGGGTTCTTTGCACAATTGTACAGTCTATGAAAGAGCATCAAAACTAAGTAAGTAAATGTATTCTCAGGAACTTGTGTTGAGAATAATTCTGGTTTCTTCTGTACATCCCTTCCATGATGATCAAAATGTTTAAGAGTACTGTTTTATGCTTTACCTGGGTGTGCTTGTTCACTTTCTTGCTTGCTTGCTGTCTGGCTGTCTGGCTTTACTATAATAGTAATAATAATAATAATAATAATAATAATAATAATAATAACAACAACAAAATACAGAGACCTACAAATAGAAATAGAAAGACTGTGGCAAAAGCAAGCAAAGGTAGTACCAATAGTAATAGGCGCCTTGGTGCAATCCCAAAACAACTGGAGCACCACTTGAACACCATTGGCATTGACAAATTCGCTATTAGTCAATTGCAAAAGGCGGCCTTACTAGGAACTGCTTCCATCCTGCGACGATATCTGTAATACCATCAAACATCCACATCTGCCTATCCCAGGTCCTGGGTAAGGACTCGATAGGTAGACAAAATGCCAAATCCAG
>NW_015404571.1:0-1282 GCF_001527695.2 Protobothrops mucrosquamatus
ATAATAATAATAATAATAATAATAATAATAATAATAATAATAATAATAAAGTTGGAAGGGACCTTGAAGGTCATCTAGTCCAACCCCCTGCTCAGGCAGGAAACCCTATACCATTTCGGACAAATGGCTGTCCAGTCTCTTCTTAAAAACTTCCAGTGTTGGAGCATTCACCGCTTCTGGAGGCAGGTTGTTCCACTGAGGCAGGTTGTTCTCACTGTCAGGAAGTTTCTCCTTAGTTCTAGATTGCTTCTCTCCTTGATTAGTTTCCACCCGTTGCTTCTTGTCCTGCCTTCAGGCACTTTGGAGAATAGCTTGACTCCCTCTTCTTTATGGCAGCCCCTGAGATATTGGAACACGGCTATCATGTCCCCCCTCGTCCTTCTCTTCATTAAACTAGACATACCCAATTCCAGCAGCCCTTCCTTATATGTTTTAGCCTCCAGTCCCCTGATCATCTATGTTGCTCTTCTCTGTACTCTTTCTAGAGTCTCAACATCTTTTTTACATCGCGATGTATAAATTATACATCGGTATAATTTATACCGATGTGTATGTAGTATGTTTCCTGAATTTGGAAGATTACATTTATTTTATGCAAGTTCTTTGTGTTTTTATAAATGAAATTTATGTTTCATAATACATAAAGGAGGGATACCAAAACCATCTGCAAAGGTGAAAAGCGTTTCCCTTCTCCTCTTCATTCAAATTTTTAACAGAAAGAAAGATGAGTGGAGGACCTCAGCTGAGCCCTCTCCAGATTTGATGAAGAACATCCTAGGGGTGACATGACAGCAGTGTTCCAGTATCTCAGGGGCTGCGCCAAAGAAGAGGGAGTCAAGCTATTTTCCAAGGCGCCTGAAGGCAGGACAAGAAGCAACGGATGGAAACTAAGCAAGGAGAGAAGCAACCTAGAACTAAGGAGAAACTTCCTGACAGAACAATTAATCAGTGGAATGACTTGCTTCCAGAAGCTGTGGGTGTTCCATCACTGGAGATTTTTAAGAAGAGACTGGATAGCCATTTGTCTGAAATGGTATAGGGCAGGGGTCTTCAAACTTGGCCCTTTTATTTATTAATTAATTAATTTATTATTTATTAATTTGATTTATATACCGCCCTTCTCCCGAAGGACTCAGGGCGGTGCACAGCATATTAAAAACAAGTAACAATAAAATACCAAAATAAAATTAATAAATACCAAAATAAAAACCCCTCTAAGACCAAATTAAAAGCCAAATATTAGTAGCTGTGTCGTAATTAAAATTATATTAAAATCATCCCT
>NW_015404571.1:9987-12871 GCF_001527695.2 Protobothrops mucrosquamatus
TTGACATGTCTGCAGCAGAGAGAGGGAAAATTTGAACTTGGGATTTTGGTGCGAGAGTCTCAGTTATGGCTAAGCATTACTGCAGTACACTTGACTTCTAATAAAACTATGCCTTTCTCAGCAAATGGAGCCAAGGATTCTTTATTTAGAGGTTTAAGTGGTGATAGGTCTAACAGTTTTAACTGAGGGAACTGTTCACTGATTAGCTTTCTAAGGGGATACAAATTGCACAGTAAGGTAAAAGAAACAGAATTCAGAGTGCCACTCCTTTACTATTTTTCAGATTTTGGCGGGAAAATGACTCGTGAACAAGGACCTTTTTTTATAATAAGTCTCCATATCAAGATTTTATTGTGGGCATCCCTGTAGTTATCTCTGAAACCTAATTCTGTCTGGAAAGCGGAATGTCAGGTTTGAAATACCAGGGCCACCCGTTAAGTTCCAATTAAATTGATTTATTGCTCACGCCTACGCACAGGAATCTAGTCAAGTAACAGATAGCACTATTTTGGCACTAGAGAATTCAAGAGGGGCTGGACTTAAGACCATTTGTGGCAATATAGAGATTCTAGGCCAGTGGTGGCGAACCTATGGCACACAAGCCAGACGCGGCACTCAGAGCCCTCTCTGTTGGCACGCGCACCTCCGCCGCCAGCAGCAGGTCCATCAGGCCGCCACCGCCGCGCGGAGCAGGAGCCCTGCCCAGCACAAAGGAGGCGAAGCGGCCGACTAGCAAGCTGGAGTAGAGGTGGTAGAGCAGAGGTCACCAACTACTGTCGATTGGTGGACTGGAAAAAAAAGGGAGGGGGAAGCATTTTACATGTGTGCATGCGAACACGGGGCCGCGAGCAAGCACCTGCTGCAAATGGGGGGGGCTAGTGCCTGCATGATACTCAGTAGCCCTGCCCAGTTCTTACGTGCAGCGCCTTGTATCTGCACCTCGCGATGTGGCGGCGGTCGTTTTTGCGCCTTGCAGCATGGTGGCCCATTTTTGCGCCCCCCCAGGTTTTGCGTGCCAGAGGCGGCACTCAGAGGCGCCTCCCTGCCCCCCCCCGAGGGCACCACATTGCTGATGCGGCCCTGGCACTTTGCAATAAATAAGTGGGTTTTGGATTGCAGTTTGGGCACTCGGTCTCTAAAAGGTTCGCCATCACTGTTCTAGGCTGATTCCTCTTTTGGCTCCGTCCTCACATTCCGCCATTCCTTCTCCAACAGGGGAAAAAAATCTAAGTCAATTAAGTTCTGGGCAGAAACAGGGATTCTTCATTCCCCCAAACTCCTGGATTTTAAGAGTACGTTAGCTCAGTGATGGCAAACCTTTTAGAGACCGAGTGCCCAAAACCTGCCCCCCCGGCCCACTCCGCGTCCCGCCCTGCCTGCCCCAGCCTCGCCCACCCCCTGCCCTGCCCTTCCCGCCCGCAGGGCCACCCATCACCTCCATAGCCCGCCACAGATCACCAGGCGTCCCTGCAGCGCCATGGCAACCACACCCTCCGCCCACACCCCACAACATCATCTGCATGTGATGGGGCACGAGGGTGGAGTCTTGTCCCTGCTGCCTGGCCTGCCATGTCCTTGGCTGCACTGCTCCGTGCAGGAGGTGGCCACGAGGGGAGGCGGGGCTGGGGCGACAGCGTGCGTGCCCAGAGAGAGGGCTCCGAGTGCCGCCTCTTGCACGCGTGCCATAGGTTCGCCACCACTGACTTAGCTCATTCGGAAAGAGGTGAAAAAGCATGGCAAGGACTCCCGGTAAATCCGATGAAGAATGGCTGAAAAAAGCAAAAGCTAAGGAGAGACATCAGTCTTGCAATATTCGAAAGGAAGAAGGTTGGAGTTAATTCTCCACAGTGCCCAAGGACAAGACAGGTCTTGGCTAAAAGGCTGGACTAGAAAACTCTTAAGGTCTGTTCGAATCATAGGATTCTATGATTCTGCTGAGCAACTTCCAGGACATTACATCAACACTCAAAGAGCCACTTGGACCCGTTTCCCACCGAAAACAAAACACTGGGAGCCGCAAAACCCTTTTGATATCTAAAATGAAGATAACACTGCATATATCCTTTTTACCTTTAATGTATACATGTATGTACTGTATATATATGTACAATTAGATGGCTACGAAAGGAGCTGTAACCCAACAGATCTGGAAGTAGAAGAAAGAAACAAAACCCAGAGATTCTTACCGAGAGAGGTCACATTTTCATAATTCTCCTGCATCACCTCCTTGTACAAGACTCTCTGACTGGGATCCAAGAGGGACCATTCTCCTTTGGAGAAGCAGACAGCGACCTCCTCAAAGGAAACGGGCTAGAAGGAAATAATCAGAAGCTTATTCAACCAGGGAAGAAACCAGGCAAAAATGAGTCATTTAATCAAAAGAAGCACCTATGTGGTGGATTGAGAGCAGTGGCCAATCAGAGACTGTATCCCCCAGTTTGCTGATAGGTGTTGTGGCTCCGTCTTGTGAGCCCCTCTTATCGGAGGAAGAAGGCTCCGAACATGAAGGAGAGGAGATGGCCAGGCCTCCCTCTCCAGGACCCTCCTCTTTGGCAATGCCTCAGGTGTCTCCCGACGGAGAAGAGATTGACCAGGAGCCAGGTGGGTCTGAGATTGGCCAGGAGCCAGGTGTGTCGGATAATGAGGAAGAAAAGTTGTGGCTGGATCCACGCCAGCGTAGAAGCAACAAGCGTGCGCAGCAGAAAAAGAGACGTGCCAGAGATTAAGCTGAGTCACTGGACCACACCCCACAGGCTATAAAAGGGTGGTGGTGGCCATTTGGACCTCTGTGACGGACAAAAGCTGAATCTCTGGCAAAGTAGTTTGCTGTGGCTTTAAACTGTGTGTATTGTTTTTGTTTCTGTGTGTTTGGAGTAAAAGGTCT
>NW_015404572.1:0-2884 GCF_001527695.2 Protobothrops mucrosquamatus
TTGTAATCCAGAGAAAAGATTGAAACATATTTAACTCCAAACTCTCAATCTGAAGTTAATGAGTTTTAGAGCTTTTCTGCACTGCAGCTTTCAGGTGAAATGAAGCAAATTTTAAAAAATTGGCTTCTGATTGTTTGCCTTTTTCTCCTTTTTGATGCAGGCTCCAAATTTATGAATACCCTTACTTCTATTCCCCTCCCGCTCGTGTCAGGGATAGTAAGTTCTACCACTCTGTTGATATAAACAAAATATTTTTATTATGTGCAACTAACAGTTCTGTTCAATTAGCTACTTATATTGTAAGGAATCTGGTAACATTGCATATTATGAGTAGACACAATTATTATTCCTGTAATCAGAATTCTTTAGCTCATCTGAGAAAGAAATTTGGCCATGCATTTCATTCAAAATTACCCAACCTAATGTTCTTGAAAAGATGAAACTATCCCTAGTCCCATCTCACCAATCATTATTTGGCATCTGCTCCCTTTAATTGTGGTAAATGACAATCATTGCGTAGTTCAATATGTCATCATTAGATTTCTTCTTACAAATGTTATAAATCTAAGAAAACCATTATTTTATGGAAAATTAAAGACCTGGCAGCGGAATGAATTCAATTTATAAAATATAGAATCTGACAGGAAGTGTTTATTAACTGAAAGTCAAAGCTAAAACGTGGAGGCAGTTCTAAGATTGCACTCCTAACTCTGCACAGAGATCTTTTGGAACCGATAGGACTTCCTTCCGAATTCACTTGTGCAGGTTTAAGACCAAGTTTGGTAATTTTCTCAGGGTCAAAATCTCCACACACAGAGAGCATTTATATTCATGCACCCAATCACCACCCTTGTTCTATGGAATTCATCTCTCAGCACTCTTCTTCGGGTACACCTATAAATGTCACAAATTACCATTCTTTTATTGGCCATTTTAGGATGCTGAAAACTGGTCTGCTCCCCTCCTGTCTCTGGGCATTGTCTCATTGACTATTTTGTCTTGGAGTATAAGAAAATCTCATGTTAAGTTACGCCCAAAAGACCAGACAGTGGGATATAAGAAAGTAGAAAAGAGCCATATGCAGTCCTAAAAGTCCTAGGGTCTTACTAACAGATGAGATGATTATGTGGCTCACAAATAAAGTTAGGAAAGGAAAATAATAGGATATGGTTAGACTCAATGTCGAGGTGTGCTCTTTTCTCTGAAAAGGCAACTAGACTTTCTTGGGGGTTTTTTCTTTCCTTTTTCTGAAAAAGCTTCTTGGATGAGAAACGACATGTTTTCAAAAGGGAAAAAAACAAGAATGTCCAGTTGCCTTTTGATGAAGGAAAAAAAACATATTTGGGACAACCTGGGTGACTGAGAATCTCCATAGACACTCAATATGAAGTTAATTTTTTCTACAATTGAGCTTAACTTCTGTAGACCAGATGGACAAATCTGTGCAGAACTGTTTTGCCATTACTTCCTTCCAAGATGTTTTTCAAGCTCCTAGTCTAATCCACAGCCCTTGAGATTTTTAGTGGTCATTTGTCCAAGTGCTAATCAGGTCTGACTCTGATTAGTTTTCCAAAAACAAATTTACTTAGGTGCTGCTACCTCCTTAACAGATTCACCATCATTTTAAATATACTTTATTTTTTTAATGTTGTTCAGAGTGACTTCTGAAATATATAAATTTAAAAAAATGTGTTTGCACATGTTTATCTAGGATCTATGGACACAATTAGTTTTTTTCTTTTTTGCAGAATTCACGAGTAAAAATAAAAACAAATACTACAGCTGTTGATAGGAGTAACTGAAACTACGATGTAATCAGAATGACAATACATGTGATGATATCCTAATATCAAATCCATATGATTGCATCATGACATCTGGCACAAGTGTGTAAATCACAGAATTGTGTGATGACATCATCATAGATTTGACACAATTTGCTCTCCACTTTTGCTCTTCAGTGAAGATACCAAGATACGAGACAGGGAGTTCCAATCGAATTCAATCCTTTATTAGCTTACAGTTAATGGATAGAATTTTACCAAACTAAAACAATAATTTTCTTGCCTACTAGATATATCCTGAAAGATTCTAGCGTGTGGTTACCCTGAACCTCTCCCACACCCTTCCATCCAGCTTAGGACTGTGCAATTTCTTCATCTAAGTCTCTTTTGGGAAAAGTTCTGTGTTGCCAAAACTAGCCCACAGGCTCCTGCAGACGCACAGTCCATCACACTATGAGACACATGAAAGTTGGACTCAACCCTGAATCCGTTATCAATGATAGATTGAATTAGGAATAGGATTCTGTCCTGATCACTTCCTCATAAATGAAGCATTATACAAGTATACAAGCTATGATCTACTATTTTAAATGTGAATGCCCCCTCAATAAATATATAGCAGACTACAAAGGAGAATCATCATGTATTTCTGCATATAAATTTACCATCCCAAGACTAATATTTTAATATAACATAATGATGCTTGTTTTGAAAATTGTGTGAAGGGGAACTCTGATATCTGTCCCTCCCAATGTAACAAAGTAACATAAATCATATTTTACATGCCCAATTCAAGATTAATCATATCCATGCTTGAGAAATATAAATGTGGCATTTGGTTTCCTTGAAGCAGACCTGAGAATTTCAACAGAGAGAGTATGATAGAAACATACTGATGCAGGAATGGTGCCTCAAATCAATAGAAGTTTTGAGACGGAAGTATCCAGACTTTTCTTGGCTTGTGTATAGACAAATTCAAGAGAGATGGCGAATTGATAAAAAAACTGCTTCCTTTATGGAAAATGGGAATTTTTTGAAACAAGTAAGGGATGATGATAAAGGACATATTAGAAGGATATATAATGTTTTATTAGAATTGG
>NW_015404573.1:0-2883 GCF_001527695.2 Protobothrops mucrosquamatus
CTGGCCTAGGGTAATTTTTAAGAGGGGTTTTTAGAGGGGTTTTTAATTATATTTTAAATTA
The DNA here is from genome assembly GCF_001527695.2 of Protobothrops mucrosquamatus. NCBI lineage: Eukaryota > Metazoa > Chordata > Lepidosauria > Squamata > Viperidae > Protobothrops > Protobothrops mucrosquamatus. The sequence goes on from NW_015404573.1 coordinate 62, forward strand.
GACAAGTTAAATATTTCATTTTAATTAATTTTAAATTTTGTGATGTTATTGGTGTTTTTAATTGATTGTCAGCCGCCCTGAGTCCGCAAGGAGAAGGGCGGGATATAAATTCGAACAATAAATAAATAAATAAATAAAATGTGGGAAGAACAAAGATATTTTTTTTCTTTATAACGGGAATTCACTTATCTCCTTGGTAGTGATGCATGATTGGGTTAGACACGGCAGAGAAAAACAAATATAAGAGTTTGATAAATGAACACTGGTTATATCTAAAATGTTTGAACAACGCTTCTCTTTGCAGAATTAGGGAGAGATGAATGGTGGTGAGCTTAATTTCGCCAATCGATTGATTGGAAGATGCTTACAACGGTTGCGTATTTGTAAATCCTAAGAGCACACGTGGAACTTCATCACGTTTTTATTTATTTATTTATTTATTTATTTATTTATTTATTTATTTATTTATTTATTTACATTTATATCCCGCCCTTCTCCTTGCGGACTCAGGGCGGCTGACAATTGGATAAAATACTAACATGTTATACATATTATACCTAATTAAAATTTGATTAAAAAGAAATATTTAAATCTAATCTGATTAAAAGTAATTAAAACCCGTTTAAAATCCCTTTAGGACAGTCCCGCAAGCTGGAACAACCACGTCTTGAGGGCGCGGCGGAAGGGAGGGAGATCAGGGATCACCCTGATCTCTGGGGGCAGTTCGTTCCAGAGGGTGGGAGCTCCCACAGAGAAGGCCCTCCCCCTTGGGGTCGCCAGCCGGCACTGTCTGGCCGACGGCACCCTGAGGAGACCCACTCTGTGAGAGCGTACAGGTCGGTGGGGGGTAATCTTATCCCCTTTTAATTCTTATCCCATTTTAAATAAGCCATTTGCAAAATGGGCTGCTCCAGGATAAGAACTTTTTGTCCGGGACCAACTTAGAAGGCTCCTGTTACCTCCGAACTCCCCGTAAGAGTCTTGTAGTTTTTTCAGTTCCTCGCTCGCTTCTGAGTGTGCCTTTGCGGCACAATGGGCACTCTTTACCCGAACTGCGTCTCAGGAAGAGCCTCCCTGAGATCTTGGAAGCTCTTACTATATCACTAGTGGTATTAGTTGCTCCCTCAGCTCTTCCGCAGTTGCCTTCAAATCTTCTAAGCGTCAGACCAACTTTATTCCTTAAGTCTTCCTGGCTTCCAGCAAGTAAAGGGCTATCATTAGCATGAACTTACTGACGTTTCTCCACACATTTTATATTTCGTGTACTCTCATCCAGCATTTCTCATATGTTCTTCAGAAAGAAGGAAAGAGACTTTGCTAAGTCTCTTTTGGAGTCCATGCTAGCATTGGGTTGCACAAGCTTTTCACAATTAAAAAAAAAAAAATCCTGAAAGGGATAGAAAATTATTGTATGAAATTTGCTGCCTATTTGCCCACCTCTAATGCTTCTTTCCAGCAATTTCCTCTCTCCTCAATGAGTTCCCTCCAGATTTTGCACATGGAAAAAATCTACTCGGACATGAAAAAAAAAGATGTATTGGAAACATATTTTTTATAAAGGGAAAGGCACTAAATTTGGGGATTTTTTTTCCTTTCAGGACCTGAAGAATTTGGCTGCCGAACACCCACAAATTGTCATCATGGCATTGGGTATGTGTCCTGAAAATACCTCTGGTTTTTCTTTAGCTGAGAGGGAAAACAACTTCAGCAACAGGGTAGATCCTGCCAAGTAAGCATTAGTTCCACACACCCATATCAGAACAGATAAACATTGCTTTGCATTACAATTGGTAATTTATACGATTTAGGCAGAATTCCAAAAATGATTCCAGAAACAGCTGGATCTGCTATCAAAGAAACAAGCATTCTGCTGGGCAGATGTATTGGAAGATCAATATCTGTGCAATAACTGGTGACGTTTTGTACTTTCTCTTCTACTTCTGTCAAATTTATATATAGTATTGGCAGGAAATTTTGGGGTATTATTGGGAGGAACTCCCACCCAAAGCTCCCAGTGAGTTTAGAAGTTTGCATATCCACTAAGGGTGATAATCCACCTAGCTGCACCAATCAGCATTTGGCTTAAAAAGGATACTAGATGCAACGTTTTACTAATACATAGTTGGAATTGTTGTTTTTCAGCCATTCAGTCCCATCTGAGTCACATAACTGGTTGAACAACATTTCTGTATCACCTGCTTAGGGGAATTACAATTTAATAGGTTTGTATGATGTGCCAAGCTGTAAACCAGATTTACAAACATTAGCGGATACACAGGAACGCAACACAGAAACCCTATCAATTATGATGCTATTTCAGAGGAAGGGGAGCATGATTTCAGTAAATTATGGCTTCAGGTCAAAGATTTATCCTATCCATAGTTTAATAAAATGTATGAACTCACATACTGTCTTAACGTTATTAGTTTCATGAAGAATACCAGCATGTTTCAAAAGCATAAGTAGATGACAAGTCTCTACAATCCTGAGACTACTCTCACATGTTTCTTCAGGAAAGTCATTGTATTATAAAGTGGGTGAGAAAATAGAAAGAGCAGAATCAACAAAATACAAGTATGTTTATTGGACAAATGTGCAATGTGCAAAGTTGGATAACATACTTTTTTTTTTTTCCTGCAGACGCGGATGATCCATCCAGCGTCAAGGCTGCCGCAGCCAAAGTTACAGAATGCCTAAAAGGGGCTGGATTGAACCTCCTGGTTAATAATGCAGGGATTGTAAATATTAGCAGCCTGGAGACTGAAACACCAGAGAGCATGGCTAACACCTACAGAACCAACGTGATTGGGCCCATGATAGTC
>NW_015404574.1:0-2883 GCF_001527695.2 Protobothrops mucrosquamatus
TTTGTCCGTCACAGAGTCCAAATGGCCACCACCTCCCTTTTATAGCCTGTGGGGTGTGGTCCAGTGACTCAGCTTAATCTCTGGCACGTCTCCTTTTCTGCTGCGCACGCTTGTCGCTCCTACGCTGGCGTGGATCCAGCCACAACTTCTCTTCCTCACTATCCGAAACACCTGGCTCCTGGCCAATCTCAGAAACACCCGGCTCCTGGTCACTCTCTTCTCCGTCGGGAGACACCTGAGGCATTGCCAAAGAGGAGGGTCCTGGAGAGGGAGGCCTGGCCATCTCTTCTCCTTCATGTTCGGAGCCTTCTTCCTCCAATAAGAGGGGCTCAGAAGACGGAGCCACAACATTGTTAAGAGACCCCCATACATTCACTTTACGGTCTGTTTTTGTTGCTCCCTTCTGGAGGAGGTTTCGAAGTATTTCCAGCAGGACTACCAGATTCTGTAACAGCTTTGCTCCCTATGCCATCTGTCTGGTAAACTTGCAAGATTTGTTTTTCTCGCCATGTACATGTATACACCCGAACTAGACTGTGTTGTTTCTCTGTGTCATAGAATATACAGTATGTGGATATGTGGGTATATGCAATTTTTTTAGTCATATTTATGTAGTGTATGTTGGAGATGGTGACCTTTTGAGAGCCGTATGCAATGAAATTTCATTTTAATGTATGCTGATTAGTGTACATTTAAAGTGACAATAAAGTTATTCCAAATCTAAGATAAGATATTGAAAGGGCTTGCCAAGAGACACCATTGTCCCATGATGTTGAAGTTGCATTGATCAGGTAGCAAGCTTTCTTTGTGTAGCTCCCATGCTTTAGATCAGTGGTTCTCAACCTTTTTAATGCCGCGACCCCCAACCGGTCGTAAGTCGAGGACTAAACCGGTCGTAAGTCGAGGACTACCCAACCGGTCGTAAGTCGAGGACTTTTCCTGCCCAGGAGCGCTGCGCATCCGTGGTTCCACCCCCTGCGCCAGCCGAGGCGTAGCTGGCAACCGGCAGAGACGGAGCAGGCCGACCACCAGCTGGCCCAGCCCAAGGGAGGTAAGGCACCCGCCGGAAAAGGCGAAAAAAATGGCGGACAGCCTTGCTTGGCGACCCCCGTGAAATGGTCGATCGACCCCAAATGGGGTCGCGACCCATGGGTTGAGAACCGCTGCTTTAGATATTTCTACTCATAAAGCTTCATACAGTCACTTTCTGCTTGGCTTTCCATAACTTTATTCTGCTGTGTTTTTAATCTTAGTTGGGTTGTGGCATCTGTTGGGGTAGGGCAGGGGTAGGCCACCTTGGCTCTTTTATGACTCGTGGACTTCAACTCCCAGAATTCCTGGCTGGCTCAGGAATTCTGGGAGTTGAAGTCCATGAGTCATAAAAGAGCCAAGGTGGCCTACACCTGGGGTAGGGGAAAGTGGATGACCTTTTTCTTAATGTTGTTTTTGCTCTGCTGCACTCTATTTTGACATGGGCTATGGAAGGAATGGAATACATCAGGATGATAGGACATCTGTGTATAAAATCAGAGTTCCAATTTTTTTTCCTGGTTCTCTTTCCATTAGACCCAGAAGGAAAATTTCTGGTTTAATCCTTATGTTCACTTTAAGAATTTTCTGCGTTAATATATGAATCCTACTCCACTATTTCTTTGCCTTATTACATGTCCACCATAAATGACCTGCAGCAAATTTTTACAGAAGTTGCATTCCAACAGGAGATAAGGATTATCTGAAGGCACCCAAAGCTGGAGTGGGAAGCCAGGTGCTCTAGATTAGAATTTTGGTTTTTCTTAAATCCTCTACTAGCTGTTAGGACAACCTTCACACAACTGGAAGTACCATTTAGGGAATCGGGATAATATACTAATCCATCTATGGATTCTCTCATCTGATCACAGAACAATCAACAGACTGTCCAGTAAGGAATAATCCCTATACTGAAAGAAAAATATTTTTTTCTTTACCTGCCGAGCAATCCAATCTCTCACAGTAAGTTCTTTCAAAACGTCTCTTGTTTCCTGCAGATCCACTGGGATATAATAGTCCATAGACACAGCAGATCTAGGAGGAAAAATGGAATGTCCATTTTCTGAGGAACATCCAAAGCTCAATCACATGTGTCTTAATGCTATCATTCAGAAATTTTACACAGTGACCACCTACATTATACTTCCCAGCTTTGGGGCTTCACATCTTTCAAAGAGAAAATTGACTTATCAGGATTTAAGGTTCTTCTTCAAATAAACCACTGGGAATTTGCTTACTTACCAACTTATAGCATAGAGTAGACCTTGATAAAAACTGAAATAAGGACCTCTATGGAGATTCTCAGGCATCCAGTTATGGTTGTCCCAAAGGTGCTTTTTCACGAGGCACCTGGACTTTCTTGGTTTTCTTTGAAGACGTTTCGCTTCTCATCCAAGAAGCTTCTGCCATTCCCCACCATCCAGTCAGAGCTGAAGAAGCTTCTTGGAAGCGAAACGTCTTCAAGAAAAACAAGAAAGACCAGTTGCCTCATGAAAAAAGCACCTTTGAAATATGGACATGGGTGGGAAGGACAAATAATGTACAGTATTTTATTTCCTTTTATACAGTTTGGAGATGATGGCATGTCTGTTAGTGCAAGATTCAGAAGAGCCAAGGCACGGCAGTGATTTTTTCTCTTTGTTTTCAGTTTTTTGAGCTTAACAAGTTTGAGGATGACTTGCAATTTGTCTTCCAACTATCTGGCAAGATTATGGGTTATGCAAGCAGTGGCAAAGTGGACATGCTTTAATAATCTCAAGAGCCCAGGGCCTTCATTTTTAAAGGTAACGGGACATTTTGTAGGCATAATGATTTGAAGAATTTGGAATGGATTTACATCAGAATCTTAATTCA
>NW_015404575.1:0-2883 GCF_001527695.2 Protobothrops mucrosquamatus
AGAGAAGCAACCTAGAACTAAGGAGAAACTTCCTGACAGTTAGAACAATTAACCAGTGGAACAACCTGCCTCCAGAAGCGGTGAATGCGCCAACACTGGAAGTTTTTAAGAAGAAACTGGACAGCCATTTGTCCGAAATGGTATAGGGTTTCCTACCTGAGCAGGAGGTTGGACTAGATGACCTCTGAGGTCCCTTCCAGCTTTATCATTATCATCATTATTATTATTATTATTATTATTATTATTATTATTATTATTATTATTATTATTATTATTATTATTATTATTATACGCAAAATGTGTGGGGTCCTTCAGAGTTATCCAACAACTGAACCCTGTAGGTTTCCCCTCTCAATTGCCCCCCATTCCTGAAAATAGATCCAGTCTTCCACCATTTTTTGCTGCTCAGGGAAAAGCCGACTGGCTTTTCAATGACCTCCAAGGTACCTTCAATGACCTCCAAGGTACCTTCCAACTTTATTATTATTATTATTATTATTATTATTATTATTATTATTATTATTATTATTATTATTATTATTATTATTATTATTATTATTATTATTATTATATCCAGTCTGAACATCTGGCTGACTGTGTGATGATCAATAATAATAATAAAGTTGGAAGGAACCTTGGAGGTCATCTAGTCCAACCCCCTGCTCAGGCAGGAAACCCTATACCATTTCAGACAAATGGCTGTCCAGTCTCTTCTTAAAAACTTCCAGTGTTGGAGCATTCACCGCTTCTGAAGACTATCTATCTATCTATCTATCTATCTATCTATCTATCTATCTATCTATCTATCTATCTATCTATCTATCTATCTATCATCTATCTATCTATCTATCTATCTATCCATCCATCCATCCATCCATCCATCCATCCATCCATCCATCCATCCATCTATCTGTATTTATCATCCTTCAGCATCACTTTCTCAACATGACCTGTCAGGAAGGACCCCAGCATATACGGAAGAGCGCCCCCCCCCCGAAGGGTACATATGTGCTTTTTCACTGACATGCTTTTCTCCAACTACCCCTCTGCATGTGGAGCCCTGGAAGAGATCTAGGGTCCCCAGAGGAGAAGTTGCTTCTGTCTGTAATTGCCATCATCCATTGCCATCTTGGAGGCCTCTGGTGCCACTTCTTCTCCGGTGACTGCCTTTGATGTAAACATCAGACTGAAACCACATGGAAGGAATCTTGCATCAGAAAAGGATAAATGCCTCACTTCATGCACAACATTTAGGAGAGGCAGGGGATGTGCTGTTGAATGTACCTTTCCCTGTGAAGCTTGCTTTGTCTCTGTCTGGGTCAGGAAAGCTGCAGGCATTTCTACCTTGGGAGAGTTCTTTGAATCCTTCTCGTTCTTGTTTAGAAACAGGAAGGCAATTGATTCAGCCCCATGAATCATGGGCCTCCTGCTTCTGTTTCTGATGATGCCAGCAACCCAGCCAGCCTCTGGGAAGCTTAGAGTAAAGTCTCCACTGAGTTTGGAGAACCAGGATGGGAAAAAACCATGGAGCTATCACAAGCCAGGAGACCACATCATTAGCGTGATCGTCACTGCAACAACAATACCGCATACAACGTTGACCTTCAACACACTTCCTTATAGTCAGACTCCCTTGTAAGTCATTCTGTGTGAGTGGGTCGCCTTCCCCCCATTTCCAGTTCTGATGCTCTTTTCTTTTTATTTAATTTATTTTATTTATTTATTTAATTTATTTAATTTATTTTTTATTTAATTTATTTAATTTATCTTTTATTGCAGGACCTGCTTAATTACTTGAATCATTCTGATTTCCATAGCTTGACTCTTTTGCTTTACTTTGTGGAAAGAAAAACCTCCCAGCTCTGTTCTGTTCTGTTCAGCTGACATTATTTTCTTATCCCTGTCCAGCCCTGACTTCATCACTTGAATACTGATATTTGTATAGTGACTAAAGTGGTTGCAGTTGCCTCTACGCAGCCCATTTCCATAATTTTATAAATGCTCATTGGTATTCAATGATTAGTCCTTATAAAAATAGAGTATGGTTGTTTTTAGACTTTTTCTGGACCACTTAGGAAACATGACTATGGTTTTCATTATGGTTTTACTTTAATAATTGGATGGATTTCAATAGTGCCCCTGAGTAGAGAAAAAATAAGACAGCTACAAACAAGGGTGCCTGTGTGATTCTCAGCCCTGATGGTGGACCATCTTCATCCCATCTTCTCAACGCCCATAAAATTGAAAAGGTGACAGGTGCCCATCATTTGCCTCTGATTTTAGAACATTATTGGCTTCAGACACGGTAGGCTTGTGGTGACAAAGAGAATTAAATGGACAAAAAAGTATTTTGTTATTCTGTTGCTGCTGCTGATAATAACATTAACACCTTTTCCACCCCCTTATACTAGTTTACCTTTTAATGAGTTCAGAATACTACCCTTCATTTTTGCTATTCAAGTCATCAACAAGAATCCTCGGCTCCTGAAAAACCTCACAATGGGCTACAACTTCTATGACAACTATTTGAGCACCCTGGGCACCTCAGAGGCCTTGCTGGACACACTCTCCACAGGAGAAGGCAACGTTCCCAACTACGGCTGTGGAAGGGAGGACAACACTTTGGCTCTTCTTGACGCAGCTACCAGGGACACCTCCATCCAGATGTCAAACTTAGTAGGCACCTACAAAGTCCCACAGGTTTGTGTATATGTGTGTGTCGGGGGGGTAATGTGGATGTGGGTGTCAATGCTGCTAACATCAGGTGTTCTTGCTTTGTCAACATATGGAGATGCATCCATTTTCCTTTATTTTAAGTTTTACTTTTAGAGTTAGAATTAGATGATACTGGGGAGGGGAGAAGGAGGAGGAATGTGCATGGGA
>NW_015404576.1:0-2883 GCF_001527695.2 Protobothrops mucrosquamatus
TGACAGCTTCCTGAAGATACCAAAATGAAACTGATACTGCGCGTGTTTTGACTCAACAAGGATGACAGAATTGACAATTATAGTGCTGTTGTTCCCTCCGTCGACAGATAAAATCACGAATTTGGCAGCCACGCATCTCTCTTTGACAACTGTGGCTCTGAACAGCCAGTGTGACACCCCAAGGGTTGATCAACGCAAGCAGAGTTTGCATCTCAAGGTCATATCTGTTAATAATACGTACAAAAATGTGACTATCCTCACATTCAAGAAAAAAGCACTGCCAAGGATAATGTGAGATAAACATGCAGTAAATCGAGAGGTATGCCTGCCTGTACACTCATGTCACTCCTACAATGTAAAGGACAAGGGGTGACAGGATAACAGTGTTCCAAAATTTGAGGGGCTTCTACAAAGACGAGGGGGTCAACCTATTCTCTAAACTAAAGCACCAGAAGACAGGAGAAGAAGCAACGGATGGAAACTGATCAAGGAGAGAAGCAACCTAGAACTAAGGAGAAACTTCCTGACAGGGAGGACAATTAACCAGTGGAACAACTTGCTTCTGGAAGTTGTGAATGCTCCAACACTGGAAGTTTTTAAGAAGAGACTGGACAGCCATTTGTCTGAAATGGTCTGAGCAGGGGTGTTGGACTAGAGGACCTCCAAGGTCCCTTCCAACTCATTCATTCTGTTATTCTGTTATATATTGATCTCCAGGATGACACTGCAGTTTTGAGATTAAGGTTGTTTTCATCCATCGTGCATACCATAAGATAACCAGAGCATCAAAGGTCTTTAGGATAAAATGGATTGTGTGGGGTCCTTGGTGCTCTCTGAACTTGTTTTCTTGTAGACATTTCTCTATCATCAGTCATCACTCATTCATTGTATATATTGATTCCCAAGATGTGGCTGCAGCTCTGGGTTTGAAGCTTATCTTCATTTATCATGCATACCATAAGAGGGTCTTCAAACTTGGCCCTTTTATGACTGGTGGACTTCAACTCCCAGAATTCCTCAGCCAGCGTGCCTGACTGAGGAATTCTGGGAGTTGAAGTCCACCAGTCATGAAAGGGCCAAGCTTGAAGACCCCTGGTCTGGATCCAAGCCCGCACTTTCATCAAAATGGCCGACTGAGGAATTCTGGGAGTGGAAGTCCACCAGTCATGAAAGGGCCAAGTTTGAAGACCCCTGGTCTGGATCCAAGCCCTCAGTTTCATCAAAATGGCTGACTGAGGAATTCTGGGAGTTGAAGTCTACCAGTCATAAAAGGGCCAAGTTTGAAGACCCCTGGTCTGGATCCAAGCCCGCACTTTCATCAAAATGGCCGACTGAGGAATTCTGGGAGTGGAAGTCCAGCAGTCATAAAAGGGCCAAGTTTGAAGACCCCTGGTCTGGATCCAAGCCCTCAGTTTCATCAAAATGGCTGACTGAGGAATTCTGGGAGTTGAAGTCCACAAGTCATAAAAGGGCCAAGTTTGAAGACCCCTGCATTACATGATGCCACAAGGTAGAAGAGCAGGTTGGGGACAAAGCATAGCTGGCTGAGGAATTCTGGGAGTTGAAGTCCACACCTCTTAAAATGGCCGAGGTTGAGAAACACCGGTTTAGCTCTTTCTGAGTTATTTCCCCCTCAAATTATGTCAGGGGTCTTCAAGCTTGGCCCTTTGATGACTGGTGGACTTCAACTCCCAGAATTCCACAAGTCATAAAAGGTCCACGTTTGAAGACCCCTGAATTAGGATATGTTTTGGTTAGAAAAGATATTTTAAACTGATATCATTGATATTATTAGAAAACTGTAATAAATGCCGATATTCAACTGTTTATCCATTAATAACAATAAGAATTGTGTTTGCTTAATGTGGAAAAATGTTTATTACTGGAAAGAGAGAGAAGGAATTGGATGGTGCAATATTGGATTTAGTTTGAAGAAGCTTATATGTACTGCGGAATTATTCATGGACCCAGTCAACACGTTGTCTATTAAGCACTTGTTTGTAAAAATAGAAAATGAATAAAATATTTATATATATCTATATAAAAAAAAAGAAATAGGGAGATTGTTGTTTTTTTTAAAAAAAATAACAAATAACAAATAAAATAAAATTTTTGAGTTACAGTCACGACTGTGTTCAGACTCCGGTAGCAATACTACTACTACTACTACTACTACTACTACTACTACTACTACTAATAATAATAATAATAATAATAATAATAATAACAATAACAATAACAATAACAATAACAATAACAATAACAATAACAATAACAATAACAATAATAACAAAATACTACTACTAGTAGTAGTAATACTACTGCTACTAATAATAATAACAATAATAATTAATAATAAGATAAAATAACCTTTATTGTCATTTTTTTACTGTGGGCACAACGGCACACATCAAAAATGAAATTTAGTTGCCCGCTCTCAAAGTGAAACACATACATGACACACACCTAAACATACTATGAACAACATATGTATAGACCCACATCCCTACATATACGTAGCAAATAAATATTAAATGCTGTCCATCTTGAATATATAACGGAAGAAGGAAGCTTGAGAGTTCACATATATAATAATAACTTAACATATATAATAATAACTTAACAGATTTGTCAGTTAGCAGCGTACATTTTGCGGGGTCAATTGTCGTCGTAAGCCGAGGACACTTGTATACAGGTCCCCAATAGAAGGCAGGCTGGTTGCGACTGTTGTTGTTGTTTTTTCCTGCAGTCCTAACTATCCGTTGCAGTCTGTGCTTCTGTCCGGTTTGGCTGCTGTGCCAAACCAGCAAAATAAGTAGCAAAAAATATTTGCATGACAAAGGTTATCACTGCACCTCCGCCGTTCATTATTAGAAATTGGTT
>NW_015404577.1:0-2882 GCF_001527695.2 Protobothrops mucrosquamatus
GAAGGTGGAGGATTCACCAGTAGCCAAGACTATACCTGCCTAAGAGCCAGAGTTACACGTCCGTCCATGGGCAAGATTAAGTCAAGACTGGAATCTAGGGTCCAGGACGGGCGTGGCAACTTTGGCTGACTTAATCTGATTGGGCAGGAATACAGTCTACTACCCATGGGTGGATCCTCCATCTCCAGTGCTGGAGAAAGGGTTGTTTGAGATTACAAGATGAAGTAATTTTATTGGCTAGCCTTGTTTGGGCTTGGAAGCTAAGCATCTTTGAACTTGGTCAGTAAATGAGTGAGAAATCATTAAGAAAACCCAGCAACTTAGCCTGGGAATTTAATAATAAAAAAAAAACCTCCTTTCCAATCACTTTCTTGCAATATTACTGCAAGCAACAGTGTAGATGGGTCACCAGGAGTTGAACTCACATTGAAAGAGTAATTAAGATGTTTATTTTTATTTGGGTTTTCAAGCCTTAAACATACTTTGTTTGTGGTGAGTTTTGTCACTATTTTTAGAACATGCTGATTTGATTGTAATAGAAAGAAAAATTACATCAATGGCAATAGGTTGAGTGTCTCTGTAAAAGCATTCCTTTCCCCCAGCACAAAAAATAAAGACTTAAAATTAGGGAGATTCATTCATTTAAACATAAGTTCTCATACTTGGAGCTAAGGAGCAGCTTGACTAAAACCCCACAATTAATTGAGGACAGAGGTGGGGCTTGAACCCAGGATCTTAGGATTGAACTCTTAGTACCAATGACACTTTTCCTTTTGTGGCAAATAGCAAATTCAGACTGACTTACATAAGAGGAAAGATAAACCCACATACATGACATGACATTATATTCTTCTCTATCTAAGGAAGCAATTTAATCCCTAACTGAATTGCCCCACTATGTTTCGCTCTACTAAATGAAGCTGAGCTTTGCAGATATTAGGCTGTAGTGCCTTAATGTACCTCAGTCTTAGTTATTATTTGACCTGGCAAAAACATACATATTCAGTGTTGTAACAATGAACATAGAATGGACTAAATCAGTGGTTCTCAACCTTTTTAATGCCGCGACCCCAACCGGTCGTAAGTCGAGGACTAAACCGGTCGTAAGTCGAGGACTAAACCAGTCGTAAGTCGAGGACTCAACCGGTCATAAGTCGAGGACTTTCCCTGCCCAGGAGCACCGCGCATGCGTGGTTCCGCCCCCTGCGCCGGCCGAGGCGTATCTGGCAAGCGGCAGAGACGGAGCAGGCCGACCACCAGCTGGCCCAGCCCAAGGGAGGTAAGGCACCCGCCGGAAAAGGGGAAAAAAATGGTGGACAAAAAAATGGCGGACAGCCTTGCTTGGCGACCCCCATGAAATGGTCGATCGACCCCAAATGGGGTCCCGACCCACAGGTTGAGAACCACTGGACTAAATAGTCTAAATAAACCATACTTGAATCCACTACAAAGTAAAACTATGCAACTTACTAGTTGCAAACATCTAGAGAAATAGTTTGCATTGTGCAAGAATTCTTTTTTTTTTTTATAAGATCTGTAGAAATGCTTATAATAACTTTGCTACGGTCAGAAATGGATGGGTGGGAAGATATTTCCCCTCCCCAATTCTATGAAGAACACATTTAACTTTTCCTATCTGCAAAATGTCATACTTAAGTTTGACATACCAGCATAATATGGGAAAGAGAGCTGCCCAATATGGGCAGGACAATTACTAAAGCTGTTGACTGAAGTCAGAAACTTGAGGAATGTGGATTTTGTGGATTTTTGAAAAGAATATCTTGACCCATATTTTCTGACTAAAGCACACAAAGGAATTTAGCCACTGCACTTCCCTAATCGGTAAGTCTTTGGCATTTAAACCATTTGAGAGGAAGAAGTCATTTAAATCCACATTTTTCAGTAAATGTTCATTTATGTACATTTTATTTATCATGTACACATTTAAATATATATTTGACAGAAATTTTCAACTGCAGATTAACATGGACACAGAAACTAGGATCGTAAGGAAAATATACACAAATGGCAGTCCAGAATAATTTCTAGTTCCCTTAATTTTTTTTAATTTAAGCAGGGAGTGGAGGTGTTTTGTTTTTCCTTTACTGGGCTCCATTTAATATAATTTTTTGCCATCACACTTTGAAAATTCATTTCTCGGAGATATGTGACAAATTTCTGAAAATAAACCTGTGTAATTAGGCTAAAGTACATTTTATGTTGTGTTTGCTTTTAATAATCATAAATAGATGTAAAAAAAAAATCTTCAAATGCATTCCATAAGCTGATTTCTAGGCATAAAACACTTGCTCAAATAGATTTGAAAATCTGTAGTGTTGTTTCTTGAAAATCTGTAGTGTTGTTTCTTAATGATGAAGACTGAATAATATTACCACGACATTGAATATTATTGCAAAGTATTTACTTTTCACATTTTATATCAAAGTTCCTGGAAACAGACACACTATTCAAGCATTTTGTTCAGTTTTATCCAGATGCTGCACTTAGAGAAGTCAGAGGCTGGGGAATCTGCTTTTGTTGTCTTACTGACTTCTAAAGAAATGCTAAAATATCTTGATACTCCAGTTTGAGTAACAAACACATGCACAACATATTTGGCTGCATATTTGGTGTAAGTTCACTTTAATTGCAGCTCCTATGTCCAACATCCAACACGCTCGAGCACAGGTTAGGATACATGTTAGATCCTACCTAGTGGCGATGAGGGTGGCTAGGACTAACTACTATTCCTCGCTCATCGCGTCATCAGATAACCGCCCGGCCGCCCTCTTCAGGGTGACCCGCTCTCTCCTCCAACTGAGGGGAGGGGGGGATCCCCTGGAGGGGAGGGCCGAGGACTTTGCGCAATATCTGCATGACAA
>NW_015404578.1:0-2880 GCF_001527695.2 Protobothrops mucrosquamatus
AGGCTTCCAAGATAAACAGCACTTTAATTAATCAAGTGAACTACCTGGATGGAACACTGTCTGAAACACTGGTAGCTGTGTTCAGAAGTGTCACATCATGGTTAGTCAGGCATTTCCTTATATATTATAGGCAGCAACAGCCAATCATAAAGTTATACATAGTATCAGCTAATCACATTTCATTCTTTTCCTGCTCTTTCCCTTGTCTCTGGGTCTGTGTATGTGTTCTTCCTGCCTTCGTAAAGTGGCATCCTTAACGCTAGCACAGTTTACAGAAGCAAAATGGCGGTAGTTAGGTTAACAACAAGAATAAGTTTTTACTCTTTTATACAAACCCTATAATACAATGTCTGCTTTGTGGCTGGTCAGCCTTGCAGGGCTGACAGGTGGGAATATATATATATATATATGTGTGTGTGTGTGTAGGATGCTTTTTCAAACTGACTTTTTGCAATCAAGCAAGGATGTTCTATAGCCTAGACCAAGTGCCCAAACTGAAACCCAAAACCTACTTATGTATCGCCAGGTGCCGGGTGGGCATGGCCTGCTGGGTGGGCGTGGCCCACTGGGTGGGCGTGGTTACAGTGGTCATGGCAGACTGAGTGGGCATGGCTAGCTCGATGTTGCTCCTGGGGAGGGATGCCTGTGGGGGCCGCGCAGAGTTGGGGGAGATCCAGGGGGTTTCTGGTGGGTGGGGCAGTGGGCAGGAGGCTGTATTGCTCAGCTGATGGCTTGGGGGGAGAAGGGGGCAGCTACACCCCCTCCCAAATGAAAGCAGAATGAAAACTCCAAAAAGCAACAAAGAAAAAAAGTGAAAACAGAGGAGTGTCTCACGATGGTTTTCTTCCCTGGGGGGGGGTGAGAGGGCATGGGGGAGGCTCCTGAGCCCTGCAGCTCTTCTGAGGGGAGGAGGAGGAGAGTGTGGAGGGGCTGTGCTGGGATTGGGGCTCCTTGTGCCTTCCATTGCCTGCCTGAGCTCTTCTGCCGCAGATGCCCCGGCTCCGCTCCGTGGGGGCATGCTTGCACTCAGGGACGGACGTGGGGCTGCTGCCTCGCTTTCCATGCCATGCCATGGCTGGACTTAACTGGGCAAGGAGCATCCACACCACTTCTTCCCCTGCGGACATGGGGAGTGCCCATCCCACCTACCCCTCATCCCAGGTGCTGCCGTCTGGTGCATGTCTAGTGTGTCACCGGCTGACTAGGCATGCCGAGCTCAGGCCTCGGGCGGATGGATGCCAGAGGGGAGCGTGAGCCACGGCTGCTCATCTGCCTCTTCTGCTGCAGATGCCATGGCTCAGCTTGCCTGGCAGGGCGTGGGCACGCTCGCACACGGGGACACATGTGCTGGGGTGGGGCTCAACTGGGCGCGAATCCTCCTTGCTGCTTCTTTTCCTGCAGATATCGGGAACACACACCGCACCTACTCCTTGTCCCGGGGCAGCTGTCCAACAGGATGCCTCCCTTTGGGATCCCTTGGCCTCTCCCCCCCTCCAGGCTAGGGCTGGTCAGATCCCCCCCATGGGCAGGCTGTGCCCATCCCCAGCCAGCCAGCCAGCCAGCCCTCCTCCTCCATCTTTCTCCTTCTGCAGGTGGACCCCGAGCTCAGGCATCAGGCAGATGGAGGCTGGAAGGGAACAAGAGCTGCAGCTGTTCAGCTCCTCCACCTGAGGATGCGTGTGGGGAGAGGCACCATCCAGCTCGGTAAGCTGCGGTCAGCCCGCAGAAGGAGGAGGAGGATGAAGGAGGAGGGCTGGCCAGGGATGGGCGCAGCACTGCCCATGGGGGGAATCTGACCAGCCCCAGCCTGGAGGGGAAGAGAGGCCGAGGGAGTCCGAAGGGAGGCAGGCATGGTACTCAGGGGTTGCTCTCCCCCCTCCCTCCATGCTCCCACCGAAGGGCTGGCTGGCTTCGGCATCACCTAGGCAGGCCTGGCCATGCAACTGACCAGCAGCGCTGGTGGGCCTGACCTTCCTTCCTTCCTTCCTTCCTTCCTTCCTTCCTTCCTTCCTTCCTTCCTTCCTTCCTTCCTTCCTTCCTTCTCCCTCCACTCCTTCCTTCCTCTCTCTCTCTCTCTCTCCCTTTCTC
This sequence comes from Protobothrops mucrosquamatus, assembly GCF_001527695.2. NCBI lineage: Eukaryota > Metazoa > Chordata > Lepidosauria > Squamata > Viperidae > Protobothrops > Protobothrops mucrosquamatus. The sequence continues at coordinate 2,089 of NW_015404578.1, forward strand.
CAAAGTCCAAACCTTCGTGTCCTCCTTCTCCCGCTAGCCTTCTGCAAAGCACAAACGGACACTGCATTCTACTTGTCTTCTCCAAACTCACACCCACCATTGCTTCCAAAGGCTGTCTGCTCGCTCACTTGCTCTCTTGCTGCACTTCTGCAAAAACCTGCTTTTATAGGTTTCCCTCTCCCCGCCCAGCTCTCACAGCTGTTCCTGTGAGAGCGCTGCTGGATTCGGTTTCCCTGCCCTCTCCAGTTCCCACTAGTCAGGCGCACATGGAGAGGGGGAGGGGAGCGTCCCTCTGGCATGCATGCTGACAGACAGGGCTCTTTGTGCCCAGTCTGGCACACGGGCCATAGATTCACCACCACCAATCTAGATCTAGAATGGTGGGCGTACCTGCAGCTGCAGGCGAGATATTAGAAAGATAAAAAAGAGTTAGGCATTAAATTAGAACCGATAGAATTGGATAAAATAGTATTGGGATCAGAGGATAAAATGATTTAAAAAACTATACTATTATTTGTTAGATTTGGCAATGTATGAAGAACAAGTAAAAGTAACTATGTTAAAATGGAGTAAGGATTTTGGTTTAAACTTCAATCTGCACATCTGGCAAGAATTATGGGCAAGAAATAAGAAGCTTACTCTGGCCACCTCTTACAAAGAAAACCTCTATAAAATGTTTTATAGATGGCATCTCCTGCCCATAAGATTAGCTAAAATGGGTCCCAACGTTTCCTCTAAATGTTGGAAATGTAATCTGACAATTGGAACATACTATCATATGTGGTGGGAGTG
>NW_015404579.1:0-2880 GCF_001527695.2 Protobothrops mucrosquamatus
AAAGAAAGAGAGAGAGAGAGAGAGAGAGAGAGAGAGAGAAAGAAAGAGAGAGAGAGAGAAAGAAAGAGAGAGAGAAAGAAAGAAAGAAAGAAAGAAAGAAAGAAAGAAAGAAAGAAAGAAAGAAAGAAAGAAAGAACCTTCGCAAACTTTGAATAAATGGGGACGACTGAACCTTAAAATTTCTCGGTGCTCAGCTAAACTCCTCTTGTTCCTCTGCAAAGAATTGGTTCAGAAGCAGAACTGGAGGGAAGCCTGCTCTGCCCTCTGCAGTTAGCCAGGAGATACCCTTTCTTCCAAATGTTAGAACATGGGGGGGGGGGGAAGGGAACAGTCTGGTTCCAGCCAAAGGAGTGATGCTAGAAGCTCACTTGTAGAAGGGACTTCAATAATCCAATTTTGTTCATGTGTAGGGAAACTTAATTAGACAGAAACAAATCTTTTGAAGCATGCAATAGGATACCTCAAGCTTCAGTCTTGGGCCTGGTACTCTTCACATCTTCATAAATGAGGGGATAGAAGGGAAACTTATCAAATTTGCAGACGACACCAAGCTGGGGGGAATAGAAGATAAATTTTAGAAGATAAGCTAAAGATCCAGAAGGATCTTAACAGACTTGAACATTGGGTCCTATTGAACAAGAGGCAGTTCAGTGGTGAGAAAAGTAAGGTTCTGCACTTAGGCAAAAACCAAACAAACAAATGCATACGTATAAAATAGGTGGTACCTGGCTCAACAGTAGTAACTGTTGGAGAGATCTAGGTGTCCTAGTGGGCCAACATTTAAGTGTGAACCAGCAGTGTATGGCAGCTGCCAAAACGGCTAATGCAGTCCTGGACTGCATCAACAGAGGTATAGCGTCAAGACAATGAGACAGTGCTTTTATGCTGCACTGGTGAGAGCACACTTGGAATAGTGCCTTCAGTTCAGATCAATTCAAAAAAGATATTAAGACCCTTGAAAAAGTGTGCTGAGAAGAATAACAAAGAAGATTAGGGGGCTGGAGGCTAAATCGTAGGACACATGGTTAGGGAACTAAGTATGTCTAGCCTAATAAAGGGGGAGGGCATGATAGCTCTCTTCCAGTACTTCAGGGGTTGTCACAGAGAAGAGGGGATTGACTTAATCTGTAGGGCACCATTGGACAGGACAAGAAGTAATGGATGGAAGCTTGTTAAAGAGAGAGCCAACCTAGAAGTCAGGAGAAATTGTCTGACAATGAGAACCATTAATCAATGGACTTGCTTGCCTCCAGGGCTTGTGGGTGTTCCATCACTGGAGGTTTTCAAAAACAGACTGGACAACCATTTGACTAGGATGTTGTAAGGCCATGGTGGCGAACCTATGACACGTGTGCCACAGGTGGCATGCAGAGCCCTCTCTGTGGGCACGCGTGCCATCGCCCCAGTCCTAGGGCTTCAGCTGGGTTTTATGAAACCTTTTCGCTTTAGACCTCCACCGCTGTGTGGAAAAACAAAGGTTCAATCAATCAATCAATTTCAACTTCTCAGGGGAAAAAAAAGATCTCGCAAAGTTGGAATTGATTGATTGAACTTTTTAGTCCCACCCAGTCTGCCGTTATCACCGCAGCCACGCCCACCCAATGGGCCATGCCCACCCAATGGGCCACACCCATCCAATGGGCCATGCCCACCCAGCACCCGATGATACATAAGTGGGTTTTGGGTTGCAGTTTGGGCACTCAGTCTCTAAAAGTTTCGCCATCACTGGTGTAAGGTCTCCTACCTTGAGCAGGGGGTTGGACTAGAAGACCACTGAGCTCTCTTCCAGCCCTGTGATTCTATGATTTGATAAACCATCCATGAGAGGTGGCTGTCCACCCTATTTCTGAAATGTTCCAGAGATGGAAAACCCACAACTGTTGTAGATCGAGTATTTTGTAGGTAGCCACTATTGTACAGATGTTAGCATCAGAAAGTTCTTCCTTAGAGCATCATGAAATGTAGATAGCTGCAACATACACTTCCTTTCATTCCAGTCAGTTAAGAACTATTTTCTCTAACCCTATATGCAAAGTATATCTGGGGGAGACGGATGATTGATTGACTGATTGATTGACAGACAAGCAAATAGACAAATGTAGACAGTGACAGGAGAAAGAGAGAACGAGGGGGTGTAATTGTGTGTATGTGTGCGATTAATTCTCTCAGACCTACTACTTTACCTGAAATTATCGTACTGAGATTAATTAGGGAGAGAGTCTCTTCTAGGTTGTCTTGAACTCTGAGTGAAAAGGTGGAATAGAAATTGCATAAATAAATAAATTGTTGTAACCTGTAGTGAGCCATTTTGAAGATCAGCTGCTTGGAAGGGAGCAGTGATGGGATTCAAATATGTGAACAACTGGTTCTCTGTCTGGATGCCACTTCCGGGAGTCCATTCTGGGCCTGGGCAACAAAAAATTAGCTACTGGTTCTGCCAAAGTGGTCTATCTAGACCCTCTCCAGTCGGGCTTCAGGCCGGGATACAGCACGGAAACGGCATTGGTCACGTTGGTGAATGATCTGGAGGGCCCGGGACAGGGGTTATTCTTCTGTCCTAGTTCTTTTGGACCTCTCAGCGGCTTTTGATACTGTGGACCACAGTATCATGCTGCGGCGTTTGGGTGGGTTAGGAGTGGGAGGCACTGTGATGCGGTGGTTCTCCTCCTTCCTCACCAACTGTACGCAGTCTGTATTGGCAGGGGGACAGAGGTCGACCCCAAGGCCCCTAACTTGTGGGGTCCCACAGGGGTCGGTCCTCTCTCCGCTTCTGTTCAATATTTATGTGAAGCCGCTGGGGGAGATCATTCGTGGCTTTGGGGTGGATTTCCATCAGTACGCTGATGATACTCAGTTGTACATATCCACCCCGGGCCACCC
>NW_015404580.1:0-2880 GCF_001527695.2 Protobothrops mucrosquamatus
AAAAAACACGAGGGATCGGGGGAGACCCCAACCCTTCTGCTTGTTTTTTTTGCACGCGTTAGAGCTGCAAGGAGGAGGCGAGGTGGCTTTCTGCACACAAAAGCGACAGGCCGTGCAAAGCCCCGGGCGAGCTTGCAAAAAAAGCCAACTCAATGAACCCCGCAAGGAGGAGAAGAAAGTCGCGGTCGCCTTTTCTTCCCTCGGCTGCTCCAAGCCCTGCCCAGCCTCAAATCTGGCGGAGGAGGAGGAGGAGGAGGGAGGGAGGAGGAGGAGGAGGAGGAGGAAGATGGAAGCAGCGCAAGAAAATCGCCGCCGCTCGCCAGCCAGCCAGCCAGCCAAGCCAGCCCAGCGAAGCCTCCGCACAAGGAAGGTCCTGCCGCGCCTGCGCGCCCCGCCACGCCCTGGACTCCGTCCAAGAAGCGGGCTCAGGCCGATTGGCGGCGGTATGCAAATGACGGCCGCGGCCCGCCCAATGGGAAGCGCGCCGAGCGGTAACATGTAAAGTGGCGCAATGAAGCAGCCAGTGGCGACGCGAGGCTGCGGAGGGGGGCGTGGGGAGAGGAGAAGAAGGGAGGGGGGGAACGATGACTAGCGGAGGGGGGCGGTAGCGGGCAGGAGGACAGAGCCCGGCCGGGCTGGGGATGGAGGAGGGCGGGCAGGCGCTGCAGGGTCAACGGGGTGGGGATGGGTGGCAGGGCTCCGGGGACTTCCGAGACGATCTGCATTAAAGCCACCCGCGGGAGTGGAGGAGGAGGAGGGGGGGGCTGATTGGTGCCATGCCTGCCTCTCCTTCCCTCCCCACCGCCGCGGTCGCCCCCTTTTTTCCCTTGCAACGGGCAGCGTCTCCGGGCTTGCAGCCGTCGCAGTCTGCGCCGCAAGCCGCGGGCGTTGCATGGGAGGCGAGGGCGGCAGCCGCGGAAGGGCAGTTTTGCAGAGGAGTTGGGAGAGCGCGGCGGCGGCGGCTGTCCACGCCCTGTTCTTGCCAGCCAGACAGGAGAAAGGGGGGAGAAGGGGGGGCTGGGTCTCCCTTGCCTTTGCTGGGCGCCCTCCCCTCCCCAATTGCTTTCGAGAGGGGCGAGGGACAAAGGTATTGTTGGGAGTTTTTGCAGCAGGAGAAGAAAAGGCTGGACAGACCCGGACTGTCTGTCGCCCCCTCCCCTTCTTTTTTTCTTTCTTTTTTCTTTTTTTGTCTGCCCCTGGCATTTCTAGTCCCTTTTAGTGAAGCCCACTCCTCTTCCTTCCGTGCTTTATTTTTTTAAAAATAAGAATAACAACAACAACAATATAATAATAATAATAGTAATAATAATAATAGTAACAATAATAATAATAATAATAATAATAATAATAATAATAATAATAATAATAATAATAATAATAATAATAATAATAATAATAATAATAATAATAATAATAATAATAAAAAATTATACCTGCAACATAACACCCCAGACTTAACAATTGTCAATAAGAAAGACAAAAAAAAGTCTGGATAGTGGACGTGGCAGTGCCTGGAGACAGCAGAATAGACGAGAAAGAACTGGAGAAGATAACAAAATACAGAGACCTACAAATGGAAATAGAAAGACTGTGGCAAAAGCAAGCAAAGGTAGTACCGATAGTCATAGGCGCCTTGGGTGCAATCCCAAAACAACTGGAGCACCACTTGAACACCATCGGCATTGACAAATTCGCTATTAGTCAATTGCAAAAGGCGGCCTTACTAGGAACTGCTTCCATCCTGCGACGATATCTGTAACACCATCAAACATCCACATCTGCCTATCCCAGGTCCTGGGTAAGGACTCGATAGGTAGACAAAATGCCAAATCCATTCTGAACATCTGGCTGACTGTGCGATGATCCATTCTTCAACAACAACAACAACAACAACAATAATAATAATAATAATAATAATAATAATAATAATAATATAGGATTCCTTTCCCCAATGTATAGTTTTGACTCTCGGCTTGAAATAGAAACGAAATTACGGGTTCTGGTGTAAAACTAGGCAGAAGGAGGACCCGGTGAAGACGCCTCTCGATCGATCGACAGAATATAAAGGCGATCTGAAGCAGAATAAACCCCGGGAAAGGTGTGTGTTCACCTTAAAACCCGAGTCTGGTGGGTTTGAAAGCAGGCAAGTTGGTTCGCACATGCAGCTTGGTCGCTTTTGGAGCAGCTGAAGGGTCTGCACGTGTGAATGAACAGGTTTGTTTTAAGGAAAGCATTGTAGGCAGTATTGTATTCAATCTGCGGTAGAAGCACAAAATAATTGACCCTCTTTTAGAGAAAGGAAACTAATTAGAGGTGGCAAAGATTAATCCAGGCTGGACTTTACAAATAATCCTTCACTTTCTTACAACCACAATTGTGACTAGAATTTCCATTGCTGAACAATTGTGGTGGTGAAGTGAGTCACACCCAATTTGTGCGACCTTTGCCCGGGTTAAGTTATTCGCTGCAGTTTGGAAATGAAACACACAATCATTAAGTGAATCCTGGTTTCCTCATTGACTGTCCTAGCTTGTCGGAAACTGATTTGGAAGGTTGCAAATGGCGATCACATGACCCGGAGATACTGCAACCATCGTAAATAAATGTAGGTTGCCAAGTGCTCGAATTTTAATCACTAGACCCTGGGGATGCTGCAACAGCCCTAAGTGCAAGAACTGGTGGTAAATCACTTTTTTCCGTGCCATTATAACTCCAAAATTCACTAAACAAATGGTTATAAGTCAAGGACTACCTATAAAAAATCATGCAAATAAGTCCCCCCAAAAAAGTTACTAGCTTGCCAATTGTTTTAAAATAATTAGGTGGTTAATAAGTGCTGAGGTGCTTTATTAGTCAACACTGAAATGCAGGTAAGTAAAA
>NW_015404581.1:0-2880 GCF_001527695.2 Protobothrops mucrosquamatus
TGGTTTGACCCAGATCTTAGAGATATAAGCATTGTTCAAAAATAAATGTCAGAATTGTTTTATGAAAGGGAGGAATTGCTATATATCATATCGGTTGGAGATGATTACATACATTTTGATATTGAATGCATTAATATATCATTCAATTTTTCTTGTATGAAATCAAAATTATGTAGAATTTGATCTATGATATGGGGTTAACTCTGTCTCAGATAAATGAAGTGAATACTGTAAACAGAAGTATATTGTATATTTTCACCAAAAATGTTATCTTCAGGTTTCAAAATAGTTTTCTAATGCTACTGATGTTTTGGAGAACAATATTTAGAACAGATTTATCTTGTGAGTCACACTGTAGAAAATTATCAGCAGATGATAATCATAATAAATGCATGTTAAATTATTACTTTAATTTTTTCTAGGTTTTTATCAAATTCTAAAATTTCATGATGTTTGCTTCCTGTAATAAATTATAATCTTCAATCAGTGACCTCTGTATACTTATTAACACATTAGTATAAAATATTTCACTTAAATTTCCAGTTTAAGCTGCAATTCTGTTGTTTATGTGTCTTCTGACACGAAATAAGCAGTGAGGTAAGTAAAGTAAGTGAGTAGTAGAATATCCCAATTTTCCATTTTGGCCTAGTACTGATAGCAGTGTTCCAATATATGTGGGGTTGCCACAAAGAAGAAGAGAATCAACTTATTTTCCAAAGCACCAGAAGGCAAGACAAGAAACAATGGATGGAAACTAATCAAGGAGAGAAGCAACTTAGAATTAAGGAGTAATTTCCTGACTGTGAAAACAATTAATTGGTGGAATGGCTTGCCTTCAGAAGCTGTTGGTTCTCCATCATTGGAGGGTTTTAAGAAGAGACTGGACAGCCACTTGTCTGAAATGATATAGGGTCTCCTGCTTGAGCATGGGGTTGGACAAGAAGACCTCCAAGGTCCCTTCCAACTCTGTCATTCTGTTATATTGATTAGGGATCAAGTCCACTTAATTCAATAGGTTTTACATCTGAGCATACAGTAGCTTACTTTGTATTTAGTTATGTCTTAAAATCACCCACAGAGAGAAAATGGACATAGTCAGTTGCCTGGTTATTATATTAAGAAATTGCTTTTTAAAAAATTTGTACTGAGTGAGCAGCATTATATGATGAGGTTCCCTGTATTACATTTCCCCTCTTCAGAGTAGAATTTAATGCAATGATAAGTCAATTTGACTGCAAGAGGAGGTGAGAGGAAATAAAATGCCAGGCATGGCTACCCAGAATTACTTAAGTATTAACATGTAAAAAAGCTTATGAAATACACACATAACTGTATTTTAGTAACACAATTCTTGAGAATAGAAGAATGCTTTGTTTCCAGACAGATTCTTTAAAAGATGCATGCTACTTCTCTCTCTTCCCTTTTTTTTCTGTTTGCAGGTGTTTTATTGGTCTACATAAAGACTTTAGGTGACTCTTAACTGTAGCAGAATTAGCTGGTTGATTTTGAGAAAGTTCCTGTTACATAATAATTCTGTTTTGTTTTTAAAAGAAATGTGCAGCAGCTTTTATACAGGCCTCATCATTGTTATTTTCAGAATTATAAAGGAATGCTATTAATGAAATAGGTTAGATAGGATTTTGTTTGTCGGGAGCAGTCCTGGCGCATAGTGGCAGAAGTGTGTGAAGGAATCAGAGAAGGCAGTTACCCCAGGTGGCACCAATCTAGAATGATTTCCTTGAAAAAAGTTACTAAATGATCATGGTAATCAGGACAACAATGGAAAGGTGGATGGCAAGCATCAAAAGAATATAAGAAGATGCTTGAAGATGCTTGGTGTTTCCACCAAGTCTTGAGGCATCAATGATGAGATGGGAAGTTTCAACCCCAAAGCATTCTTCAGTCTAGGTGTCTGTCTTCTCAGTCAGTTCCACTAGGATCTTGGTGACACTCTCTTCCATACTCCTGGGCGCTCCAAAGAATGGTATTTGTCATTGTGATCATTTCATCTATAGTCTCCTCTAATCTCTCTTCCTCTTTTGGTACAGAACCAGAGACAGATTGCATCAAATGCAATTATGGGGAAGGGGAATTCTTCTGTAGTAACTGCTATATACATTTTTTAAAAATACTAGAAGTAAATAAAATTACCTTTAAAAGAAAAGAAAAAAGAAAAGAAAACAGGGAAAATATGAACGACTTAAAATTCTTTCAGAACCATTTATTATGTATAGGACGTTTAATTTTTTCCCCTGCAGAACTAAATAAAGCATTCTATTTTCTGCTTCCCTCTTCTATTGTATACAGTATATTGTATGCATATATATGTATGCAGTGTAATGGATTACTTCTGCATCATGAAAACTGTTCTACCTATGATATACAAGAATTCAAAAATGTAACAGCTATAACATCAAAGTAGAGAGAAAGAGAGAAACCGTATATTCCAGAGGTACATGGATTGCACAGTTTGGGAATGACATAGGGGAAAAAAACTGACCAATGTGCCAACTATCAACCCTTTAAAGTAGCCCAGGTCAAATAGACAACAGACAACAGAAAAACACTAGAATTCAAAGTTTGGTAATTTTCCTGCAGAAATTTCATTAGCCAACTAGATAATATCTTCAATCCTACAAGGCAGTGGGATTTGTTTTCTGTTTACAGTATATACATACTGTATGCAGGGCTTTTTTTCAGCCGGAACGCGGCGGAACCGCGTTCCGGCACCTTTTTCCGGGCCGGCCGCACCGGAAATAGCCCCTCCCACACCAGAAATAGCCCCTCCCAAATTTTACTTGCATTCCTGTTCTCTAAAGGGGCGGTCCTAGGGTTTGATGAGGGCGTGGCCAGGTTTGAGTTCCGCCACCTTTTCTCCGA
>NW_015404582.1:0-2879 GCF_001527695.2 Protobothrops mucrosquamatus
ACCGACCCAAAGGCGCGGCGCCCCCGAGCCTGGCCGGGATGCCCGGCCCCGCCCCAAGAGCCTCCCGGGCGCGGCAAGCGCCCGGTGGCCGCTGCCTGTTGCCGCCGAGGGCGAAGGGCCTAGTGGTTAGAGCCCGGGGGTCCTCCGGCCGCGTCTCCCGTCGGCTCCGCCCAGAAGCCCAGAGAAGAGCCGCCCGCAGAGAAGCGCTAAGTCGAGTCCAGGCCGGGGCTTAGATTTGGGGGAAGCGAAGTCGCGGGGACTCGCCTCCCGCCCGTCTCTCCCACTCGGGGCTCCAGTGCTGGGGCGCCATTCGCCCCCAGCCTGGCCCGAGTTTGTCTGGGATTGTGAACTCAGCCTCCGGGGACGCCTTCAGACGTTCGGGCTTCTCGCTTCTCGCTTAGCCTTGCAGTGCGCTCAAAAACATCTTGGCTTGTTAAAAGGAAAGCTAGCTTAGATGGTGGGCGAACTTAGCCCGTGAGTTTAGAAGCCAGAAAGGGTGATGCGGAGGGAGGTCTCTTTGCTTCTGCCTCTCTGCTGCCCTGGATCTGGATCTGGATCCGCTGCCTTTGAGGCCGAGAGGAGACCTTCCCCGGTTCGGTTCGGCTCTTGGTCCAGATCGCTGATCTCAGGAGCCGGAAGAAGTGGGGTGGAAGGAAGGAAGGAAGGAAGGTGAAAAGAGGAAGCTGGGCTGGCAGACATGTGCAGGGCTGCCTGGGCGGCTCAGGCCTGGTGGTGCCAGTTCCTCTCTGCTGGTGCAAGGAGCATCTGGAGCATCTGGAGCCCTGTGTTTTGGCAGGACCCGTGCAGGTGAAATGTGTAAAAATAGCCGTTCCTCCTTCCTAAAAGTGCACTAGACTAGACGGTTAGCCTAGTGAACAATTGTTGTGATTGTGGGTTGTAATGACCGGAGTTGTAGTCTTGAACAAATGGAATGCAGCACACTAGGCAAGGTGCTATTTGATAACTTCGAGCGTCCTGTATTTATTTTCCTCCTAGTTTGTTCTATTTCCATTTGGTTTTTGACCCAAAGATATAAATTTTCTTCTGATGCTATTCTACCTGTTGTTTTTCTTAAGGCGTCATTTTCTGGTTTTGCTTTAAAATAGTTGCTAAAATAATTGGAAATGTTTATTTTGCTAGAGTTTTACCTTGATAACTGTTCTGTTTTGCGGGCAGCTCGTCTGCAACTTAGGGACACCTTGTATTTCACCAAGTTATGTACTAGAATTTCACCACTCTTTATATTATTAATTTGCTCCATGTCTGAATATTGAGAGTATCGTCCAGAAGATCAGATCTTCAGCACTGAATATGGGGAATTTCCTGCTAAGATGCAGCACATCTACAAGATTCCAGATTGGGGAAGACTTTTATAGTTCCTTAACTGATTTGCAAATTTATTTCAAAACTCTGAAACCCTCCTGAATTGGGAGAATGGGTGCTGATTCAAGCTGCTGCCCTTCTAACACGTGTTTCCTTTTGCTCATTAACAGTGAGATGTTGCAACGTCTTACTCTTCTAATAATCAGGAAGCTTTGAACCGCTATATAAGGCAATGCCACCCTGCCTACATCTGTTGCAGAAAAAGGAGCAAATAGTTTGCATATCCCCATTGTTTGGTCTAAGCCAGGGGTCTTCAAACTTGGCCCTTTTATGGCGTGTGGACTTCAACTCCCAGAATTCCTGGCTGAGTAATTCTGGGAGTTGAAGTCCACAAGTCATAAAAGGGCCAGGTTTGAAGACCCCCTGGTCTAAGGGGTATATGAATTGGGTAGAAGAGGGGTCTCCTGGCAACTTTTAAGACTTGTGGACTTCAGCTCCCAGAATCCCCCACCCAAGTGGATGGGATGTGGCTGATCAGGCTAGGCCAGGGGTAGGCAACCTTGGCTCTTTTATGACTCGTGGACTTCAACTCCCAGAATTCCTGAGCCAGCCATGCTGAGGGGAAAGAGAGAGGTTTCCAAGCTGAGCCATGCTGGCTCAGGAATTCTGGGAGTTGAAGTCCACCAGTCATGAAGGAGCCAAGGTTGCCTACCCCTGGGCTAGGCTGAGCCATTGCTGATCACGAAAGAAGGGGGTGTGCTTTGCATACAACGGAGCCCAGAGGGGGATCCTGGCAGCTCCTGGTGTGGTCAGAAAATTGGTAGATATCAGATTAGTTTGGAATATAATGACAAATCTCTAGGGACCAGAATTTGAGTTGATTTAGCAATAAGGACAATGAAATGGTACCTTCTTTAAATTAGCCTGCTGGAAAAAAACACACTTGAGCAAGAGGTGCCAGAAGTACTCTCGATTTAGTCTGAAAGGACTTGTAAACTCTCTTCTGGTTCCAATCCCAAATTCCTGAGTGGAGAGACACCATGTTCGTTCGTTCGTTCTTGGCGAATGCCTGCGTCTGAGCCCCGCTTCGCACATTGTTTCAGTTGACTGTCCCTGAGAAGTTATTTGAAAACAAAGTAGATCTTCTGTTCAAGCTCACTTCCTCCCAACTGCAGATTCTTGGCCTGGAACTAAGTGGAAAGATGGAGTAAACGGAGTTTTATTTTATGATGATCCTGGGAACCGAGAAGGTTTGAATGTTATCCAAACGAAACAAAGGGAATTTAATGTTCAGAAGTGTTAATATTTATGCTGATGACAAAAGCAAATTAGCTAAATGATTCTGTGGAAGAGTCATTTTTTTAATGATCATAAATTATAACTTCACACGGTGCTAGGGAAGGTTTTGATAAATGCAACAATTAAACTCTTATTTGGTTTTGCTCAAGGACAATAAAGGCCATTCTGTAGTTGCAAAATATTTATGGAAGAAAGGCAGAACAAAGCAATGATCAAAACACAACAAATGCCTTATTTTTTAGTTATCTTTTTCAAGC
>NW_015404583.1:0-2879 GCF_001527695.2 Protobothrops mucrosquamatus
AGTCTTCTCATTTTATGGACTGCAAACCTTGATATGCCATTCAAAAGTTCATTTTACCCCTAGTCTGACCAAGGCTGCATAACCTTATATTAATACCTTTCCTGCTTGGAGGACTACTCCGTTGTTTGTACATTTGAGGAAGAGGCAGTGTGTGCCATCTCTCTTGCTGGAAAGGGACATACACACTTTCTTATTCACAAAAGCCCCTCCCTCCCCCTTCCTTGAAATAGATAGAAGCACAGATTTCAATTAATGTCACATCCTCATATTTTGAATTTTCTTCCTGTAATGATATATAGATTATTTTATGTCTTTCAAAACATCCACGGTTAACGATTTCCATTCTGAAGAAGGAATAGAATCACCACCAGAAGTCTCTAAAGCCTACTCTGATCTAGCTGGTACAGTATTAATGTTTAAGTCCTTTTTTCTTTATTCTGAATTGCAAATTAAATGTTTGCTATGCCTGGAAGGGCAGTATGAGGCCACCATGTTTTATATTAATTTATTTCCAACTAGAGGAAAGAATATTTTGGGGGCTGCTCTTACTTCATTCAGCCTGTGTTTAAAGGGCCTAAAGGCTAGAGATAATGGAAACTGAAGGCTGACACATTCAGATGGCATCAGATTGGGGAGGGTTCGCTTAAGCCATCATGGGAATATCCACTGCATTCAAAAATCTGCCATATTATTATGCCTCCTTTTTAAAATTAAAATAAACAATAAATAAGATTTTTTAAACAATATCAGTGCTATTAATTTGTCCATAGCAGTATAAATATTCTTTTACTAGGTTAAGTAAACTCTGAATATTTGTATCTTTCATCTTTCCCCAAATTTTGGGGCTTCCTTGCAGCCATTATTTGTTTTTCATATCAATAATACAATTTTATACAGAATTTAAAACAAAAAGTTCTCATTATCTTACCAGATTCATTGATATTTCTTCCTTTGATGAAATTATTACTAGGAATATTTAGTGCTAGCAGAATAGTAGGATACTTATGATCAAAACCATACCATATTCTGAACAGCCAAGCGCTTTCTGCTTTGGTTGTGCTTTTATCCAAGTTATTTACAACCTGCAATAATATTGAAAATTATAATGATGATTGTGATAATTATGTTCTTTTCAATTAAAAATGTACACATTTTACCAACAAATAAATATATACAGTATATATATATAGCCTAAAAGTACACATTTAAAGGTTCACAAATCAGTTAATCTAACAATTGTTGTTCAGTTGCTAAGTCATATTCAATTCTTTGTCACCCCATGGACTGTGGCAGGCCAGGCTCCTCTGTCCTCCACCATTTCCTGGAGTTCAGGATCATTGCATGGATGACTTTATCTAACCATCTCATCTTCTACCGTCCCATTCTCCTTTTGCCTTTAATCTTTCCTCACAATACTCAGATACAATTTAAAATACACCTAGATTATTAATACAACTACCTATCTTTTTTAACCTTTATCTTGTATTGATCTTCACTAATGGAATTCAAAATTATTTACACTGTGTTTTGGAATTTTTTCCACCTAGGCAGTAACCAAATTAGTTTAGCTTCAGCAACATGACTGTTCAATATAGATCTAAATCACACAGCTTGTCTGTTCAAGCTCTCTTAAATATACTCCTTTTCTGTTACCATTGATTTTCACTTCCTGGGTGCTTGCAAACTCCTATCTCTGAGTTACACCTGGTGTGGCCTCTGGCAATGCTAATCATGGATATGTGATCTATGCTAAGTTTCATATTCTCTCCTATGATTGTAGGAAGAAGATAGGGTGTTTTTTTTGGAATAAATTAGCTTCTAAATTTGCTGTGTTGTATTTTTATTCTACACTTATTGATAGCATAGATTATCCAACTGAGTAAGTTTCCACATTTTTCATCTTGCTGTGAGCCAATGTGCATGTCCATTATATCATCTTTGCACTGTAAAGTTAATTTCCTCTTGTTAATGTCATTTAATCTTATTTAATTTATACAGATGACAATTATTACTATATTGTGGACAGTTTTCTTAATATTTTGGGAATAGTTCTGCAGTGCGCAACAAATGCACAATAATTGATTTTGATTTTATTGTTTTTCTTTTGGATTAAAATGATAGCCTCCTCTGTATTTTAACCCAAACTATTAATGGATGTTTTATGTTATATTTTTTACAGAAATTAAATCTGCTCCAATATATTTACAATGTAAACTAATAAAGGAGATGCTTTTTTCTACCTTATGTGGCATAAAGCAAATAACATAGTTTGACTGATTTTTATGTACAGGTATAGCATAGGGGGTATCTTGCTCAATAGTAATAACTGTGAGAGGGATCTCGGAGTCCTAGTGGACAATCACTTAAATATGAGCCAGCAGTGTGCTGCAGCTGCCAAAAAAGCCAACACAGTGCTGGGCTGCATTATCAGAGGGATAGAATCAAGATCACATGAAGTATTAATACCACTTTACAATGCCTTAGTAAGGCCACACTTGGAATACTGCATCCAGTTTTGGTCACCACGATGTAAAAAAGATGGTGACACTTTCTAGAGTGTCTAGAGTGTCTAGATGGTGACACTTTCTAGAGTATAGAGAAGAGCAACAAAGATGATTAGGGGACTGGAGGCTAAAACATATAAGGAACGGTTGCTGGAATTGGATATGTCTAGTTTAACGAAGAGAAGGACGAGGGGGGACATGATAGCAGTGTTCCAATATCTCAGGGGCTGCCACAAAGAAGAGGGAGTCAAGCTATTCTCCAAGGCACCTGAAGGCAGGACAAGAAGCAACGGATGGAAACTGATCAAGGAGAGAAGCAACTTAGAACTAAGGAGAAACTTCCTGACAGTTAGAACAATTAACCAATGGAACAAC
>NW_015404584.1:0-2879 GCF_001527695.2 Protobothrops mucrosquamatus
TGTCACCAACAAACTCACTCATGGTGAAGGCCACCATGAAGATGTAAGAAGCACAAGCAGAATCTCTGTCTGGCAGACCAAAGGTAAAGGTCAGTCTTCTTCTCAACTGGCCTAAGAGGGCTTGTTTTTCCTAAAAGTCCCATGCCTCCCTAGGGCTTGGTGCTCTTTTCTGTCTTCAGAGAGAGAATGCAGAGAATAAACAGTCCTGTCTTCTTCACACAGATGGAGAACATCCACTTCTGTATCTAAAAGGAGAACAAGAGAAGTGAAAAGACTTCCGGTTCCAGTACGCAGCAACGCCGGTTGTGTCTGGGGACTTCTCTCCAGTCCAGCCGGGTTTTCTGCGTCAGTAGACCCCCTAGGGGGTCGAAAGTTGCCCTGGAGGGGCAACCACCGAGAAGGAGGCTTGCTGGTGACCGCGGGAGAGCAGCAGCTTCTCCCGCGGCTCCAGCTATTTCCTTAGGGCCGACGGAGCAATGATCGACCTGCAAGATGGCCGATTATCCTGCTGCACCAGCCGAAGTCACAACTACAACTAAGCAACATTAGACCCATCGCGGAGGATCCAGGTGAGACCCTTTTAGCCCCTCTCCTTCCCCAGCTTGATTCTATTTGCCTGTGAGAACTTGGATGAAATTATTTCCCTGTTTGGAAGAAGCAGCTTCTGTGTGTGTGGGAAGAGAGGCGTTGAGAATAATTTTTGTTTTAAAGTTTGTACTCTTATTTTCAGTCATTTTGGGATACAAAATAAAAAAAAACTTTTTCAAATTGTATTAGTAGCTATATTGGAAGATTATTTCTTCCTCCACTTTTTCCTTTAAAAGAGAGAAAAAAGGAAAAAAAATGGTGTCTGGAAAAGATTTTTTATTTACTGATGATATCTAGTGGTGAAAAGTCAATGTTGCAACTATTTTTTGGATAGAAACCTGACCTTCAGATTATTTCTGGAAAAGATAGGCTGGTGCAGCTGTGGGAGCTGAGGGGGTGGACACTGTTTAATTACAGCCCTCTCTGAAAATAATAATAATAATAATAATAATAATAATAATAATAATAATAATAATAATAATAATAATAATAATAATAATAATAATAATAATAATAATAATAATAATAATAATATAATAATAATAATAATATAATAATAATAATAAAATAAAGAAAGGACTTTCTTTGATTACTTTTAAAATGGAGAAACCCTACTCTCACTTAAATTGCAAGCTTATACTGGAAAAGATTTATGAGGTTTCTGAAGAAATATGTGCTATAAGGAAAGGGATAACTACAGAACGAAGAATCAACTTTACCCCAAACTTTCAAACTGACTTTCAGACTACAACCGTCTATTCTACCAACCAGAATATAACAGAAGAGGAACTAAGGGAGATTAAAGAGGACTTTGTTACAATGAAAGAGATTACCACAGAACTAAGAACCAGAGATTCTTTTTTAAATCTTAAAAGTGACTTTCAGACTACACCTGACTATTCTACAAACCAAAACACACTAAAAGATGACTTTATTGAGGATACAGAGGAACCTACTTCACCCTACAAGCATCTTACCTATATGTTTGAGGATCAGAAAAAGCAAAGATTGAGATTTGAACCTTTAAAACGGCGAGGCCTTAAGAACAAGAGAAATGGAGGCCCAATGCAGAGGACAAGAAGCTTATTACTGCTGCAAGTGGCTTCACAAGCAATAAAGAGAGACCTGTCGGATGAAAGAGAAGTGTTGTTGTGGAAACCTGTTTGGCAGAAAAAAAAGCCTAGAATAAGACTGAAAGGAGAAATCTAAATCTATATATAGTGGATATAAGGCATTTTAGAACTATGGATTGATTTAAGGATTAAGCTCTTGTGTAGAACTAAGAAAAATGGGTGATTATTAGAATATATATATTAAATAAAGTAAGAATGTATATTTTGGATTAATAGGTTTATTTACATGAAAATTATTATATAATGGAATGAACAAAAATGAAGAGATGTTTGGGATTTGAATTAATAATTAATTGAATGTGATTCTAGTAAGATGATGTGCTTTGTTTGATAATATGGATATTAGTGGAAGAAGGAATAAATAAGATTTATGATGAAGTCAAAGAATTAGGATATATTTGGAAGGGATACTTTAACTGATAATGTGTGTACTTATAGTTAAATTTGATTATGGTTTTGTAATTGCATAAAGCTCTAAAACAGGTCTAGGATTAATAGAAATTTAAATTAGAATTAGACTATTTCAAATATATAAGCTACTTGAGGGAAATAGAGAGGGAATATTTGATGTATTGATTGAGCTACTTATATATGTTTCGTTTTTGAATTTTTGATTGCCCCAACACCACGGTGTGCCTCGAGCACTTTGTATTAAGAACTAAAAAACCCAATAAAATTTGTTTAAAAAAAAAAGTGAAAAGTTAATGAGTTGATGCATCTCCTGGTGAAAGTTATATGTTCACCCTCTCATTTATTTCTTATGCTTATGCTGATTTTTTTTCAAGAGCTAAAAGCAGCAGGCAGCAGAGTATAAGAGCAACTCTCATTTAGAATAACGGAAAAGGACTTTCAGAGCACTTCTTTTTGGGGAGAAATTCTGTGTTTTTAAATCCTGACATTTTTAAAATGGCTCAAAGGTTGTTCCAGGGAATATTTATTCTGCTTAAAAAGCAAAGGACAATTTGGAACTCTCCTTGACTGTACATCGTACCAAGTGGACAATCACTGAAAAGCCTCCACAGATTTTGCTTTTCTCTGTTGTGCAAGCAGCCATTTCCAGGGGCCTCATCCTTACCTGCTGGGCTTTCCACAGTACAGCGTAAACAAGGGTAAATGTTTTGAGACTTTAGCCATAATCATCTCAGGACCCCTGCCCCC
>NW_015404585.1:0-2878 GCF_001527695.2 Protobothrops mucrosquamatus
TTGCCTACCCCTGGCCTAGACTTAGATACTAAGAAGAAAGGTGCTAGTTGGACTTCAGTAGGAGACCATCAGAAGATCACAGAGTGATCTCCATTGGGTTGGAAAGGGCCTTGGAGGTCTTCTAGTCCAACCCTGTACCATTCCAGACCAATGGTGGTCTAATCATTGAAACCCTCCAATGATGGAGCAGCCACAACTGATTGCAGTAATTGTTCTCCTTAGATCTAGGTTGGATCTCTTTTTAATGAGCTTCCACTCGTTGCTTCTTGTCCTGCCTTCTGGTGTTGGACTACGCTGTAGCTGAAAGAGATGACCAGGCTGAGCCCAAGAGTTGGGTTGAGTTCAGTCTTGAGTCCCTTCGTGCCCTCGGGAGATCCAAAGCCAGCCCTCCTTGAATTCCACTAACTCTTATGCCTTGACCATTAGTAGTTCAGATTTTTGTAGAGAGCTTTAGCCATATATTCATCTGTTCCTCTGAACTGCCTGGACTCCTGATTTCCTGAACTTGATAGTAACCTTAGGCTTTATCCAAAATCACTGTGTTTGTGGGAATGACTTTGCAGCTTGGAAAAATCACAAACTTGGTCCCCCACCCTGCAAATTGTTTAAATTGTCTTCTCTCTTGTCACAGGTATATGTTCATATTCCCGGTGCCAAAAAGCTGATGGTTGAACTGCCTTTCGTCATTGGCACAATTCCATGGACTGCTTTTTCCAGCAGGAACTCCAGCCTTGTCAGCCAGTTGGCTATGGATATGAGGTGGTTGGCTCAGACCCTGCCAGATCATCCAGAAGGTGCACCCCCTGGACTATATTTTTCTCATTGTTTGGGACCGAATTTTTTTAGTTCCCAGGGAAAAACAAATCTTGGAAAAGTTTCAGAAGGAAAGCTAGTATAGTGAAGAAAGCATTTGACCTGGATTGGAGCGAGTGGAAGTGATAAACAATCGATTTATCTATAAAAGCATTTTTGGAAGCCTAGATGAGTTGCTGTTTTTCCACTGAAATCTTAATGTTGAAAAATAATGCCGAGTTTTCTTGGCATGCCTTTAAGACCGGATGGGATATTTTATGATAGGTTGGATCAAATCAATTAGTTTACTTAAAATATGTACATTTGAAATCACTTTTTTTAAAATGTTCAATCATTAGCAGTGTAAGAGAGTATTTGCATTTTAGGGTTGAACCGTGGAATCCTTGGTGTTCTCTGAGCTTGGTGATTTTCTGGCAGATGTTTCATGACCCAACTAGGTAACATAATTGGTGCTAGAAGGTTTACACTAAAATGATCAGGGCTGTATTTTGGATGGTCAGTCGCCATAGTTACAGCTTAGGAACGGATTGAAGTGCCGAAGAAAATCACTGTAGCATGAGTTTACTTTGATTGAGATAAAGAGTTACATGTCCACTGCACGTGTGTCTGTTTCCAGCACCACCCAATTATGCTGATATAGTATCAGAGGAGGAATACGCAAGACACGTCACTGTTTATCCGACGTCAGCCGATTGCGACGAACAGCTGCGTGGTCCTGTGCTCGCCTACCTACAGGAATTCCGATTTCAGCCACCTCCTGTTTATTCAGAGGTACTCCCTCGTCTGCAATCTTAAAAGCTTCTCAACAGCTTTATGTGAATTCATGAATCCCAAGCGGTAAATACTTTTATTTTTCTGTGCAGATTGACCCCTACCCTGCTGGAGTGCAAGACAATCAGCCCGTTTCACTCGTGGATTAAGGGTGACTCCAAAAAGCCTCATCTTGACGAGAGAAAACACCTTCCTTTGGGTTTTTTTCCTCCCGCCTCTGCTTGAAGCAAAGCTTTCTTCTTCTTCTTCTTCTTCTTCTACTTCTTCTTCTTCTTCTTCTTCTTCTTCTTCTTCTTCTTCTTCTTCTTCTTCTTCTTCTTCTTCTTCTTCTTCTTCTTCTTCTTCTTCTTCTTCTTCTTCTTCTTCTTCTTCTTCTTCTTCTTCTTCTTCTTCCTCTTCCTCTCCTCCTCCTCCTTCTCCTTCTCCTTCTTTAAAGTAGTATTCCTGCTTAAAGTCAGAGCAGGTACCAGAAAACCAAAAGGTTTTATAAGAAATGAATTGTAGGTACTGCAATATGTGGATTCGAGATTTAGGATGAAATTATTATGGTGCAATTCTTCTTTGTTTCTCAGGTCTGCGTGCTTTGCTCCGAGGGTAAAGTCTTATCTTCTTTCTTAATTCCTGGGAAATTCTGTACTGTAACCGTTTAGCCTTTGCACAGCGACTCACCTCCAGAAATGTTGCCCACTTTTCCATCCATCAAGTGGTAGTCCTCGACTTACGACCACAATTGAGCCCAGGATTTATGTTGCCAAGCGAGACGGTGGTTCCGTGAGTTTTGCCCCATTTTACAACCTTTCTCACCACTGTCGGGCGAATCACTGCAGGTGTTTAATGAGTTACACAGTTGTGAAGGGAATCTGTCTTCCCCATTGACTTTGCTTGTCAGAAGTCGCAAACGGTGATCACGTGATCCCGGGACGCTGCAACCGTCCTAAATATGAGTCGGTTCCCAAGCGTGAATTTTGATCACGTGACTATGGGGATGCTGAAAAATGGTATATGTCACTTTTTGCAGTGGCATAACTTCAAATGGTCACTAAATGAATGATTGTAAGTCAACACTTAACCTGTACTAAAATCAAGAGTTCTGCGGGGTGAAAACTGCCCTATTTTCTTTATTGCTGGGCCACGCTGGCCATCTGCACTGTGGCACCCCTACCTTGTCTTTTGGAAGTATTGGGTTTGGACTGAGAGAATCTGTACCCCAAAGCTCCATTGTTGCACATACGCCCCACATTTTTGGATGTGCCTCTATGCCACGAAATACAAGCCTTGGGTGATGGCAAAGCGT
>NW_015404586.1:0-2878 GCF_001527695.2 Protobothrops mucrosquamatus
TTTAGGGGGAAGAAGCTCTGTTTGCTACAACACCGCACTGAAGGCTGAGTGGCAGCTATTGATTATATCAAAAGAATCTGTGGCTGTCTCTTGGTAGAAGCTACAGAAAGGCTGCATTGGTTAATTTATTGCCATCTAAGCTTTCCCTTGTTAGTAAGGGATTTTCAAGAGTGCAACATCCTTTCTAGGACTTAAAAAAACTTTATCTCAATAGATAAGCTTACAAATATGTCTGTTTATGTGCTCTTGGGTGTTCACATGGAGTTTCTTAATTGAGACCTTAGAGATTGTCCATAGATGTCAGCCAGACCTTTATATTATTATTTTTCCTTGTTGACCTTCTCATCCACCAGATAGCATGGAGAGACTTCAAGGTGAACATGACAACTGCTGTGGTTATCACTGCAGTTGTCCATGTGAATCCTTCCCAGGTTATAGACAATCACCTATGGGAAATAAATAGCCAGCTGGCATGTATGAGTAGGCCTGAAATAATAGCTGGTAAGTTACCAGTGGAATTACTGATATTTTCTCACTGTTGGGAAAATATTTTTCTTTGCAGAAGTTCATTGTTCTAGCTGGTGTATATTTCTTTTCCCTATTTATATTGAGCACGGCAGGGGAATCAGACAAATATCAAGCCAAAGGTTGGATCTGGAGATTAAAGTGATACCAATAGAAAAAGAATATTTGTAGCTCAGAGTTGACCTCTGGCGTCCTTAGTGCTCTCTGAGCTTGATTGTTTTCTTGCAGACATTTTGTTACCCAACTAGGTAACCTCATCAGCACCAGAAGGGAAGGGGTTTGCTCTCTGTTTATAGTTCTAATCAAAGAACCAAGGACACTCCCTCCAATACTGACAGGGTAAGCCACTTGTGTGTAAGCCAGGCACCCCACTCCTTTTTTTAGCATTGATGATGTTACCTAGTTGGGTAATGAAATGTCTGCAAGAAAACAACCACGCTCAGCAAGCACTAAAGACCTTGCAGGTTAAAGTGAGCATTAGAATCACAAAATAAGAAGACAGCTAATGTTCAAGTTAAAGTCTCTCCTCAAATAAAAAGTCTCACTGTTGTGATTCCGTGCCAGCCTGTGTTCCCAACAGCTGAGTCTGAGGAATCTGAGGAGGAGGTGGAGGAGGCCTTTGAGGGGCCGTCAGGGTCAGAGGGAGGCTCTGATGAATTACAGGACTCACGGCTTGATGAAGAGCCTGGTCCCTCCAGTCGTGTTTCTGATGAAGCTCAGCTGTGTGAGGAGTCAGATTCGGAAGGCTCACACCTGGATGTGCTAATTGATGCTCGCAGGCGTCGTCAATTAGCAAGAGAAAAACAACAGCAGTATATGCGACAACTCCAAAGTAAATGGAGAAGGCAATGAGAGGCAACGCCCTGGGACTGCTGTATAAAAAGGGGAGGTGTGGGCGGTGCTGGTTGCTGAAGGCAACCATTTGCAAAGTGCTTCTTGGAATCCTGGTCTGTTCGTCTTGTTTGCAAAGTGTTCCTGTGGACTATTTCCTTTCTTTGGACTTGAGTTTTGCTGTTTGTGTTTTGGACTTATTGACAGGTTTGTCACCCAAATAAAAGGGATTTTGTTTTGTTTTAAAGTCTCCAGCCTATTGTATCAGCAGGGGTTGGGTCCTTGTGCCTCTAACAAGGATGGCAATAGGCTGGGATAGAACACTCACTGTAGAATTCTCTCCAAGTAGAATCAGATATATTTGTAGTAATTATTCATGACCTTCCTCTCATGTCCATGTTTCCACAAGTAGCATATGCCATGCTTAGCCAGGGTATTATGGAGGATATAAAGTAGTCAAGCTGTCAACAAAGTCCCATTGTTGCCACAAAACAAAATATGTCAAAAAGAAAGAACTGGTGACTCTCCCACGGTTAACAGTGCACGTTTCTCACTCTCTGGAGAAATCCTTTTAATACTATCCTTGTGTTCTTAGGTCCCATTACTAAAAAGACCTTGCCAGTGTCCACCGCCTTCATAATCTTTGAAAGTGATTTTGAAATCACCAGCAAGATCTTTGCATTTGTTCCCCCACCAAACTGATTAATAGCAATAGTGATAGCACGTAGACTTATATACCTCTTCACAGTCCTTTACAGCCCTCTCTAAGCAGTTTACAGAGTCAGCCTATTGCCTCCCAACAACCTGGGTCCTCATTTTTCTATCCTCGGAAGGATGGAAGGTTGAGTGAACCTTGAGCTGGTCAGGATCGAACTGCTGGCAGTTGGCAGAGTTAGCCTGCAATGCTGCATTCTAACCACTGCACCACCACAACTGTTGAAATGAAAGACAGTTCGGGGCAGTGGTTTGTGTACCAGGCTAGAAACCAGGAAACTGTGAATTCTAATCTGGCCTTAGGCATGTAACCAGCTGGGTGACTTTGGACCATTCCCTCCCTCTCAACCCCAAGAAGAAGAAGGCAAGGGCAGAACATTTCTGAAAATCTTCCTAAGAAAACTGCAGGCAGTAATCTGGACTATCACCAGGAGTCAACACTGATGCAAAGATCTAATGAAAACTTGATTTAGTGTCTTATTTCATGATAATTTGGGATCTTTCAGTCCACCCCATCCCATCCTTCTTCTCAAGCTTGCAATATACTATATAGTTATATTAGTTCTTATAACTATTCTTAGTTATCCTCTTATCCGTGGTGGTGCAGGACCCAGATTATTGGAGGCAATATGCTGACTCTGGAAACTGCTTAGAGAGAGCTGCAAAACGCTATGAAGCGGTATATAAGTTTAAGTGCTATTGCTATTGTCAGGACTGACCCTGAGTTTTATTTATTTTGCCTGCATTCCCAATATCATAGCACAGCTGATGATCATTCTGGATAATTAAAAAAAATGTTTATATTTTG
>NW_015404587.1:0-2876 GCF_001527695.2 Protobothrops mucrosquamatus
ACTTACAACAGCTTTTCCATTGTGGCTGGATTTGATTTCAACTTGTTCTCCATTAGCATCATCTTTTTATCTTGCCTTTTATATATTTGGGGCAATTCAACATACCTAACGTTATACCGATAGCCAACTTTAATTAACATTAATTAATCATCAACCCATTTTCAATTCTTAGTGATCATATAGATTTCCCCCCCCCCAACAATCTGTCCCTAACCTGTTTTTTTGTTCTTCTAACGCTGCACCCCTCACCTCTATAACTGAGCCCCCCCCCCACCTCCCTGCTGGTCATCCTCTTGTCTTTCCTTCCACTTTTCCCAGCATTAGAGCTTTCAAGAAGCGATTAGGCAGCCATTTTCTAAAATGGTACTGGGTCTCCTGCTGCAGCAGTGGGTTGGACTAGAAGACCTCCAAGGTCCTGTTAGAAGTAAGTCTTCATCCTGGTTCATCCAAGCCGGGAATAAATAAGCAAACATGGCAACTGCTTTGGGAAGAAGGTTACAGTTTATTGCAGAAGACAGATGGTCTTGCAAGAAGCAGCAGAGGAGAGGAAAGAAAGTGAGCACATGGGCAGGAGGTCTTTTTATACCCCCCTCCCAGCCCTGCTTGGGATAGTTTCCTGTTCCTGTGGCATGAACCTTGAAGCTATTTCTGAGTGTTTTTCTAGGCCTTGATATCTGTGGTTTAATCCCATTATCATATCCTGCTTCCCAGGTGATGGGGCTAATGACTCTTAAGAGCTTCTTTTGTCTTGAGATCCCTGACTCCAAACTTTCTGATGGTTCCACATCTGCATATGTATAAGACTAACTACTGCCCTGGGCAAAGAGATGAGGCCAGGTTTGGTTTCTGCTTTTCAGAAAATGCTTTTAAAAATCCTTTTGGTGAACAATATTTTTCTTTCTGCCTTTTTAATATTTCCTTCTCTGGGTTAACTTCCCACAGTCCCTTCCAACTCTGTTATTCTGTAAGCCTTCTCTACACCTTTGCACAATGTGTCTGAAGAAGGATATAATTTAAGCTTGGGCATTTGGGCCTCGATGAGAACACTAGGTTGATTTGTTGGATGATCCATAGTTTTTTTTCTTTTTGTCTCTCCATGGTGTTTTCGGAATCTTCTCCAATGCCAACGTTCAAATGCATCCCTGGCCCAAGTCTTTGACTGAAACTGCTGCAGACAGCCAACGGTATTCAGGTCCTCTTGGGGTTGCACGGCTACCCCATCCTCTTTTGGATGCCCTAAGTCAGGGGCCACGCTCTGCATCACAGGAGACCTGGGCTCCTTCCCCAGGACCAGGGCTGAACCCACATCAAGGCCACCACAAACCACCCCGCGTCTGACCCAGGTCCAGGAGACCTCCCGAAAGAGAGGGAAGGCAGCGCGCGTGCGTATTGGCGCGCGCGCGCTCTCTCTCCTTTCCCAGAGGGGCGGGGCGGGGCGGGGCGGGGCATGGTGGGGCGGGGCCAGCCGTCCCTCACGTCCACCAGGTCGTCGCGCGCTCCGCGCCGGTCTCCCGTGTTCCGGCGGCGCGTGAGGCGACGCTTGCGGCCTGCTCTTTTGAGGTGAGTCTGGCCGCGCCTCTCCCGCTCGCGTGCGCCGAGAGTCGCCTCAGGTCGGGCCGGGCCGGGCCGGCGGAGTTTCTCATTTCCCTTCCCGGGAGCTCGGAGCTCCGGCTCATACGGCGAGAGCCCGACCGCTTTCCCGGGGAGGGCTTTGTGGGGGCACGCGTCGGGCTCTGCAGAAAGGCGGCGAAGCCTCTCCCGCGCGCGGCGATAACGATCGCGGTGATTATTCTCCACGCTTTCCTCGCTCCAAGGTTAAACAGCACGCGGGCGAACCGTTGCGCCGCGCTTTCCTTTTTACCCGGGAGTAACCCCCGGGTGTTTAATGGGAAGCCTCCTCTTCCCGCCCGCCAGGCATCAGATCGCCTGGGGGGTGGGAGGAGAGAAGAGAAGGGAAGCTCCTTCCGATTCCCATCGTAGGAGTCAATTCTCCCTCCCCGTAGAGCAGTGTTTCTCAACCTTGACCATTTTAAGGCATGTGGACTTCAACTCCCAGAATTCCACAGCCAGCAATGCTGGCTGTGGAATTCTGGGAGTTGAAGTCCACATGCCTTAAAATGGTCAAGGTTGAGAAACACTGCCACCATAGAGGATTTCAGGTCCAAAATAACTATGCAGTCTGAGGTGAAACCAGGCTGGGGGTTTTGAGGGGAGGGGGCTGAGTTGATAGAGGGGCCTGGATTTGCAGGAGATATTTTAAAAAAAGGGGATAATTCATCTTTCCTATAATAAGAAATATGGTGTGTGCTCTGCTTTGCATCATCTCCTCTGCAACCGTTGGGACATCTCTCTTACCGTTTCTGCCAATGGTTATTATTTTTTAAAAAATAATAACTGAAACTTGCTTAATTTTTTTTTAATACAAATTAAAACGGGAGTGGTTCGAATGCTTTCTCTTCTTGCACTTTTCCCAATTCGAAATGCCCCTTAAAGGAGATTTCTGCTGGTGGTTAGTAGCTCCCTTAGATTTCTCTATCTTTGGAAGAAGTCTGCAAAAATGGGTGCCCCTTCTACTGTTTTTCTCTCTGTCTTGTATGAATATACAAGTTTACCTCATCAGAAGGAGATGGTAGCGCCTTGGTATGGTAAAAATGCATGGTGCCAGTTCAAACTTTCTTCATTTCAGAGAAGCCATCTTTGTAACATATTAAATCTTTTTAAATAGGAAACTAGTAAAGCATAGAATGGCAGACTAGAACGTTTTATTTTTCCTTGCTCTAAAAGTTTTATTTGAAGAAATATTTGAAATCTGTTCTCCACAGTAGAACTTCTCCTTCCTCCCCAGATTATGCATGGTTATTTTTTGTGCAACCCAT
>NW_015404588.1:0-2876 GCF_001527695.2 Protobothrops mucrosquamatus
CGATGCCAACCGGCTCTTCGCCCCACTATCTATCTCTTCTCCCCCCCTCTTCGCCCCACTATCTATCTCTTCTCCCCCCTCTTCACTATTGCCCGTAATCTCCATGCTGATCTTGTCGTCCCCCCCATCCTCTGCTATATCGTATCCTCTGCCCTCTTCCTCCTCTCTCCACCCCTCCTTTGCCCACCAATCGCCATCTCCTGCTCCATGGGGCTGTCTCTCCTCTACCTTGTATCCTCGCCTACTCTCCATTCTCTCCTCTCTCACATTCACCCATCCCTCGCTCTTACGGTTTCTGTCTCGTATCCTTTCGCCTCCTTTCCTTTCCCGGTTTCTGGTATTCATAGCACCCGCGTCAGTCCAGATGTTCTCGCCACTCTCGTCTCTCTTGCCACAAATTTCTCCTCCATTCTTAGACTGGTGCAACTGTCCTTCCAACCCCCTTCCTTTTCTTTCACCCCTCTGGTCTTCGCCATGGCCCTCAGTCCAATTACGCCCCCCCACTGCTGTCAACCAAATTTCCCCATCGTTATCAAGTGCTCCAACTCTCCTCCTCCCCCCGCTTTCACTGTTTCCAGTCCCCGTATCGTCCCTGGGCCTCCAGTCGTCCTTCTGCTGCCCTCGTTGGTACCGGCAGTTCGTTTCACGGCAGGGGGTCAGTCCGGTTTTTCCCCCGTCCCTCTGGTATTTTTGGGTCGTTGCTCCTAGCTGACCCCTCCCCTCACCCTCAGTCTCTTTCTGTCTCTGGTCCTCCTCTTTCACCTGGGTGCCCCAAAGATTACTAGTGGGGCAGCCCAGGGCTCTCCTCGGGGGTGTCCTTCCCCTCTGGTTCTCCAGGGGTGGGGGGTGGGGGGGTGGCGAGCTCTCCAAGGCATCGGTGGCCGCTCCTCTATCTGCCTGTGCCCTCCTTGTTTCTTCTACGGGGGTGTGCCGCCCGGCCCTCTGCCATCTGTGCTGGGATTGGGGGTCGCCTGAGCTCCACGCCTTCAAGGCCAGATGTGCCGGACACAGGTCAATGTGCCGGTTGATGGAGTCGCCATTCGAGAGCCAGGCCTCCTTGAGTAACCGGCCCCCTTTTGTGTTGTCGCTGGCTAGGACACGCACGTTATTGAAGTCAAAACAATGCCCAGACTCCGCCATGTGGGCCCACACCTGGGAGCGTTGCTCACCTCTTTTCACTGCCAGCTTGTGTTCGTGGACCCTGGTCTTTACTCTTTTGGAGGTCTCCCCCACGTAGTTGCCAGGGCAGTCTTTGCAGTCAATCCTATATACTACCGCCGACTTTTCCACGCTGGGGAGTGGGTCCTTGGGCCGCATCACCTTGGAGCGCAACGTTTGGTTCGGTCTATGGGCCACTTTCACCTTGTACGGTGCCAGCAGCCTAGCCGTTGCCTCCGAGACATTGTTGATGTATGGAAGCGTGACTCGGGTCGTCCGTGGCGACGGCTCCTCTGTCTCTGGTTGGTCTCGGGGTTTGGGGGGCACACTGTGGCATCTGATGAACCCTGTGGGGTACCCATTGCGCCTGCATATGCGGAGTAGATGGTGTCTTTCCTCTCTTTTGGCTTTTGCCGTGCTGCAGTGGGAATCAACTCGTCCAAATAATGTTCTTATGCAGCTGGCTTTGTGGGCCACCGGATGGTTGCTGGCAAAGTGTAGTATCCTATCTGTGTGGGTTGGCTTACGGTATACCTCCGTGCTCAGGGTCCCATCTGGCCGGCGACATACCAGCACGTCCAAAAATGCCAGCGCCCTCTGATTCTCCTCCTCCTCCGTAAACTGAATGTCTGGGTATACCGAGTTGAGTACCTTCACAAAGCCAGCTTTTTGATCCCTTTTGATGACTACAAATGTATCGTCCACGTAGCAGGCCCAGAATTTGGGATGGTATTGGGCCATCGCTACGTGTTCTAGTTGCTGCAGCACGGCCTCCGCTATCACACTTGAAATGGGGGACCCCATGGGCGTGCCTTTGATCTGCTCGAATGTGGTCCCCTGAAAGGTGAAATACGTTTTCAGGCACACTTCGAGCAGTCTCATCAGATCTTCAGTGCGGAGGGGGTCCTGGTCTTGACCCGGCCCTTTCTGATTTAACTGGTCCCTGATCACCGCGATGGCTAGGTCAGTGGGGCGAAGAGCTAGATAGTGGGGCGAAGAGCCGGTTGGCATCGATGGGGGGGTGTAGCTGGACCGATGGCCACAGAGAAGATCGAGCAGAGGAGGGAGAAAAGAGGGGGGTGGAGAGGCGATCCCACCAGCCCGGGAGCAGAAGAAAGATCGGCGGAAAGAAGAACGAGGATGATGAGAGTGCCTGGACCCGAGTGGGAGCTAGGAGTACTTGGGACGGGGGAAAGAAAAGAGTGGAAGAGGTGCACGATGGGGCCAACAGGAGTGAAGAGACCGCGAAAGTAGAAGAAGGGAGGACGGAAGTTAGGCGAGAGCAGAAGAGAGAGGGGAGACAGCCCCATGGAGTAAGGGATGGCAATTGGCGTACAAAGGAGGGGCAGAGAGGGGAGGAAGAGGATAGGGAGTATGCCATGGTGGAGGATGGGGGGGGGGTCAGCAGGAGCAGTAGGACGGACAACAGAGAGGAGGGGAGGGAAAGAAGGGAGGAAAGACAGAGTGACTGTGTGGGTAATAGGAAACGAGCGGAGGAGGAAGGGAGGAAGACGGAGACCAACAGAGATGGGGGGAGGGAACGAAGGAAGGAAGGACGGAGTAATAATGTGAGGAATGAGAATCGAAAGGAGGTGGAAGAGAGGAAGATGGAAGTAAAAGGGTGGGCGAGAAGAGTGGTAAAGAGACCCCAGAGAACGAAGAGAATGAAGGACAGCAACTGGATCAGAAGCGAGGAGGAGGAGCAAGAGGAGGGGGAT
>NW_015404589.1:0-2876 GCF_001527695.2 Protobothrops mucrosquamatus
ACTGGACAGCCATTTGTCCGAAATGGTATAGGATTTCCTGCCTGAGCAGGGGGTTGGACTAGATGACCTCCAAGGTCCCTTCCAACTTTATTATTATTATTATTATTATTATTATTATTATTATTATTATTATTATTATTATTATTATTATTATTATTATTATTATTATTATTATTATTATTATTATTATTATTATTATTATTATATAGAATTGTGAACTCATTTGTATGTATTTTATATGGAAATAAAGATACTTGTCACTAGACATGATATTCTTAGTCAATTTTAAATACAGACAGAGTTTTCACTGCTTCAAAAGCTGGGTAAAAGAGAACACTAGGTATGTGATGGAACATGCACCTGAAGAAGCAAATAGGGCATCACAGAGCTTTCCTGGGAAGGAGAAAGTAAACTCCATCAAATTACATTTTATTTATATAATAAATATATTATTATATCACCAAGAGGCCAAGATTAAGAAACTGCACAGTCCCAAATTGGATGTTGGAGGGGGAAGAGGTTCAGGGTAGCCATACTCTAGAATCGCTCAGAATATAGCTAGTATGTTAGAAAATTTTATCTTTAGTTTGGCAAGATTGATGTCAAGCCCAAGCCTAAGGACAATACAGTGAAGTCCAATCAAGTGCAATCTTTTATTTGCTTATATCTAATGTAGAATATAGAGAACTGGAGTTCTATCTGAACATATATGAGAAGATACAGGAGATTACTCTCCAAGCAGTTTACCTAAAAAAGATACATAAGAAAGAGAATATGGAAGCTACTTGGGATAAAAGAAAAATAATTATATCATGGAAAGCATGGAGTTAGACTAATGGGAAGAAGGGAAAAAAAATACTTGATGGAAGGGTGAAGGGAAAGAAACTCTGGATACAAAATGCATGTATAATTATGCAGCAAAAATAAGTCCAAGAGAAAGACATTTTATAAAGAGCATAAAGAGAAAAGATACTTGCAAAGAACCCAGTCAAAAAGAAAAAAGAATGGTTAAAAATAGATCATGCCAAACCAATCTTATTTCATTCTTTGATAAAGTGATTAAACTAATAGACCAGCAAAATGCTGTGGACATAGTATACTTAGATTTCAGCAAGTCTAAGTATGCTATGACTTTGACAAAGTAGACCACAACGTACTTCTTGTTAAACTAGAAAAATGCAGGATAGACAGCATCACCACCAGATGGATTTGTAACTGGCTGACAAACTGTACTCAACAAGTAGTCCTTAATGGTAATACATCTATATGGAGGGAAGTAAACAATGGTGTACCACAAGTTCCTGTCTTAGGCCCAGTATTCTTCAATAAAGGACTTAGATGAGGGAATTTGCAGAAGACACTAAGCTGGCAGGAACAGTCAACTCCCCAGAAGACAAGCTCAGGATCCAAAAAGATCTTGACAATGGGCCCTATCCAACAACATGAAATTTAATGTGGAGAAAAGCAAGGTTTTACACCTAGGCAGAAAAAAAACAAAATTACAAGTACAGATTAGGCAAAAGGTGGCTCAAAAACAGTAACTGTGAGGGGGACCTTGGAGTCCTAGTGGACGATCACTTAAACATAAGGCAGCAATGTGTGGCGGCGGCAGCCAAAAAAGCTAATACAATCCTTGGTTGTATAAACAGAGGCATAGAATCAAAATCACGTGAAGTATTAGTACCGCTTATAAATCCTTAGTAAGACCACACCTGGAATACTGTATCCAGTTTGGGTCACCATATTACAAAAAAGATGTTGAGACTTTGGAAAAAGTGCAAAGAAGAGCAATTAAGATGATTAAGGGCTTGGAAACAAAAACATATGAAGAACGGTTGCAGGAATTGGGTATGGCCAATCTAGAGAGAAGAAGGACCAAGAGTGACATGATAGCAGTATTCCAGTATTTGAGGGACTGCCACAAAGAAGACGGGGTCAACTTATTTTCCAAAGCACCAGAAGGCAAGACAAAAAACAATGGATGGAAGCTACTCAAGGAGAGAAGCAACCTGGAATTAAGGAGAAACTTCCTAAGAGTGAAGATAATTAACCAGTGGAACAGCTTGCCTTCAGACGTTGTAGGTGTTTCATCACTGGAAGTTTTAAAGAAAAGACTGGACAGCCACTTGTCTGAAATGGTGCAGGGTCACCTGCTTGAGCAAGAGGTTGGACTAGATGACCTCCAAGGTCCCTTCCAGCTCTATTCCGATTGACTGATATTTATATTTGAAACGGAAAATGCAACATTTCTTATGCTCAAGCATTAAAACAGCAACAACAACAATAACAAAA
Source organism: Protobothrops mucrosquamatus (assembly GCF_001527695.2). Lineage (NCBI taxonomy): Eukaryota > Metazoa > Chordata > Lepidosauria > Squamata > Viperidae > Protobothrops > Protobothrops mucrosquamatus. The sequence goes on from NW_015404589.1 coordinate 2,293, forward strand.
GGAACCTTCTAAAGCCTCAGAGCATGAGAAAAGGTATCAGGCATTAAAATGTCTGCATAGATTAAGAAGAACTGAGAAGACAACCAAGAAGTACAGCCTCAGCATTAAGTCGAAATGGTATTAATCCTTTCTGCCTGGGTTAACATTTCTCCTTGCCTTTGTGTTGTCCGAGTCCCCTTTTTTTTTACCAAGACAATGACAAAAAGTTCGTGTAACCAATCAGGGTATCAAAAAGGAGAACTTTGGCTCAGCTACAATAGTTCTGTTAATCACCAGGATAGCCAGAAAAAGTCAGTACTAATAAAACTGATTCAATAGGACAAATTGGATCTACTTGTTAGAATTGGCTTATTAGACTACACAGATAAGTGAGAGAAGCAAAAAGGCAGCAGATATCAACTGAAAGATTTTTAAAACGCCAATTATTTGTGTGCAGATTCAAAAAAATACATTATCTAAGTGGTCGCAAAGAGTCAACACTGACTTAATGGTACATAATCAATCAATCAATCTTCAGCTCTATGGAATTCAGGATGAAGGTTCATTGATCTTAAGCACTGCATGTGACATGTAATTTGCCTCCA
>NW_015404590.1:0-2875 GCF_001527695.2 Protobothrops mucrosquamatus
AACTGGCTGGGTGTGGCCCATTGGGTGGGCGTGGCCCATTGGGTGGGTGTGGCTGCGGTGGTAACGGCAGACTGGGTGGGACTAAAACATTCAATCAATCAATTCCAACTTTGCAAGATCTTTTTTTTTCCCGTGAGAAGTTGAAATTGACTGATTGAACCTTTTTTTTTTTTTTGCACATGGCGGCGGAGGCCTAAAGTGAAAAGGTTTTATAAAACCCAGCTGAAGGCCTAGGATTGGGGTGACGGCATGTGTGCCCACAGAGAGGGCTCTGAGTGCCGCCTCTGGCACCCGTGCCATAGGTTCGCCACCACTGATTTAGTATGTTTCTATCCCACATGACTGGCTGGGGAATTCTGGGAGTTGAAGTCCATACATCTTAAAATTGGCAAGATTGAGAAATACTGTTGTATGATATATGTTATTATATATGGAACTATATATCCTTTCATTTCTATTGAGCTGGTACAGGTAATTTTTCAACATACTGTATGGCCATAGTGGAACCTGCCGTTTATGGTTGTAAGTCATAACAGTCATAAAACCGAATGGTTGATTTTATGTTATTTGCGGTGGTTGTTAAGCAAATACCATGTTCAACAAGTGAACCAATAGTTCATTATGGGTGCGGTTTTGCCTAAAACTAGAAGTGTCAGTTTTTGGCAAAACTGTTATAAAATTTAGTCATGTGATGGTAGGATGCTGCAAATGGTCTTAAATGTCTAGTGCCCAAAGTTCAGACATGACCATCAGAACTTTGAATCAGGTCATAGGTAGCCCCGAGATGGATCCATCGTAACTTCAAACGGTCACTAAGTGACCAGTTGTAGGTTGAGGGCCTCCTGTATTCATTTTTTGAGTGCTTTCTTTGGGTCTGCCTAGTATGTAAAGTCTGCTGATACTGGTAAGTGGATTCTGTGCTCTTACATCTAGTTACTTTTTTTTGTTGTTCCTGGAAACTACCACTTCATAATGCTTTGGTAAGGCCACACTTGGAATACAATTTTGGTCACCATGATGTAAAAAGATGTTGAGACTCTAGAAAGAGTACAAAGAAGAGCAACAAAGATGATTAGGGGACTGGAGGCTAAAACATATAAAGAGTGGTTGCTGGAATTGGGTATGTCTACTTTAATGAAGAGAAGGACGAGGGGGGACATGATAGCAGTGTTCCAATATCTCAAGGGTTGCCACAAAGAAGAGGGGATCAAGCTATTCTCCAAAGCACCTGAAAGCAGGACAAGAAACAATGGATAGAAACTAATCAAAGAAATAAGGAGAAATTTCTTGACAGTTAGAACAATTAATCAGTGGAACAACCTGCTTCCAGAAGTTGTGAATGCTCCAACACTGGAAGTTTTTAAGAAGACAGTGGACAACCATTTGTCTGAAATGATATAGGGTTTCCTGTCTGAGCAGGGGGTTGGACTAGAAGACCTCCAAGGTCCCTTCCAACTTTTTATTATTATTGTTGTTGTTGTTGTAGCTACTACATATTTTTCCCTCATTGCATATCTTCGTGCTATATCCTACAATGTTTCAGAAAGTCATCTAATCATTCGAAAAACAGAAAAAGGTTAGAGTACAATGGGGAATCAATAAAAATCAAGCCCTTTGCTTCCTGTGAGTGGAAGTGTTTTCTACTTATATTGAAGTGTCATTGTACATAATGTACTGTAAGAAGTGATAATTGTGTTATTTTGTCTTGCAAGAAATATATTGTACCTATATAGAAGGAACAAAAGGATTTTTTTGCTATTTAAATGGCAGAACAATTCTATGCATAGTTCTTGAAACCACATTTCTTTTTATTTCTTGTCTGGAAGTTAGTTCTACTAAACCTAGTGGGCCTCTGTTCTGAAGAAACAAGCATAAAATTAATCTGTAATAATTTGTCTTGTAGGAATGAAACAGTTGGGCTTTGATTTCCAGTATTTGCTCAGTACTGTGAATGAGATCTTATATTGTCGTAATATTATTCTCCTTTTCTTCTTAAACAGACTACAGTAGCATATTGCTGTCTTTTACTTATTCTGAGAATTAAATCACATTATCAGAATGGGAAATTATTAAGTGCAGCTATTACTATTAGTTTTGAGAGAATCTTTAATGAAAAAAATGTTTGCATAAAATTCAAATGACTGACCATAATAATAGTTGATTATCTTCCATTATTCACGGGGGAAGTGGAAGTATTGATTTTAGAAAAGTAGTTGTTGTGAGACAACAAGAGAATGGAGTCATTTTACACAGATAATTTATTTTCAGTACAAAGACACCATCATCACTGAAATTGTTTGCTCGCTTTTTTCTATGAATCACCATAGTCTCACCTGGATAATTCAAACATCTTTTGATCCCGCCCCCCTCCCCGAACATCTCAATTTTGCTGTTTTTCTTCCTATCAGGTAGATGAACTCTTTGAAGCCTACTGTATCCAAAGGCGGCTCCGTGATGGTGCCAGCAAAATGAAGCAAGCGTACGGCTTGTCCCCTGCTAGCAAGGCAGCTCGAGAGAGTTTATCAGAAATCAACAAAACCTATAAAGAATATACTGAGGTATAAAATGATCTACTTTTTGTTTAGACTTCCTAAATTGAAATTTTGCAATTACTGCAATAGAAAGATTCAGTTGTTGTGGGAAAAAATAGATTGTGGATTTTTTTTTTTAAAAAAAGTATAGAATTTATTTAAAATAATAGTTATTACATTTAGGCAGCATTGTGTATTCTGCCATAAAAATAGTAGCCTGTTTTTAGCACTTGAGGACTGATTTCAAAAAAGTGCTTTAGAGCAAATTTAAGCAAGACTATAGGAGCCATTTGGGACTCATTAAAAACTATCTTTTTTCTAGAAGAATGCTTTTGCATTTTGTA
>NW_015404591.1:0-2875 GCF_001527695.2 Protobothrops mucrosquamatus
GAAGAAGAAGAAGAAGAAGAAGAAGAAGAAGAAGAAGAAGAAGAAGAAGAAGAAGAAGAAGAAGAAGAAGAAGAAGAAGAAGAAGAAGAAGAAGAAGAAGAAGAAGAAGAAGAAGAAGAAGAAGAAGAAGAAGAAGAAGAAGAAGAAGAAGAAGAAGAAGTTGGAAGGGACCTTGGAGGTCATCTAGTCCAACTCCCTGTTCAGGCAGGAAACCCTATACCATTTCAGACAAATGGCTGTCCAGTCTCTTCTTAAAGACTTCCAGTGTTGGAGCATTCACCGCTTCTGGAGGCAGGTTGTTCCACTGGTTAATTGTTCTAATTGTCAGGAAGTTTCTCCTTAGTTCCAGGTTGCTTCTCTCTTTGGTTAGTTTCCATCCATTGCTTCTTGTCCTGCCTTCAGGCACTTTGGAGAATAGCTTGACTCCCTCTTCTTTGAGGCAGCCCCTGAGATACTGGAAGACTGCTATCATGTCCCCCCTCGTCCTTCTCTTCATTAAACTAGACAGACCCAATTCCAGCAACCGTTCCTTATATGTTTTACCATCCCAGAAGCTTCTTCAACTCTGACCGGATTGTTGGGGAACGGTAGGATTCTCTCAGGGTGACACAGACAAAACTCCCAGTGGCCTCAACGACTCTCTACAACAGGGCTCTTCAAACTCGGCCCTTTTTTGAGACTTGTGGACTTGTCTCCTGGCTGGCTGAGGAATTCTGGGAGTTGAAGTCCACAAGTCTTGAAAGTTTGCCAAGTTTGAAAGACCCCCCCCCCTCTAAACACCCACGGAGCAGGTCCTATTTCCCTTTTTAAAAAGGGAACCATTTGAAAATAGTTTTGGAGAGAGAGAGAGAGAAAAAAAATCTGTGGAATTTAATCTTATCTCAGATTCTTTTGGGACACTTGAGACTGAAATTCGAAGAAGCCCTGTTTTGCTAAGGAAAAGGCGCAGCTAAACCAAGTCAAACTGATTTCCAAGTAAACCTGAGCAAGCCACGATCAGCATGGAATCTTGGGATCGTCTTTGAAATGGGTCAAAATCTGGGACAATTAAAAGGAGGCGGGAGCTAGGCTACCTTTGGGTGCAGGCAGCATTGGTTGAACAAGCGTATCCAGAAGGTGTGGGTTGCTCCACCACGGGAGGTTTTTAAGAAGAGATTGGACCGCCATTTGCCTGAAATGGGATAGGGTCTCCTGCTTGAGCGAGGGATTGGACTGGAAGACCCCCCCAAGGTCCCTTCCAACTCTGTCCTTCTGTTAGGACTGTGTCAACCCGGAGGGAAGGGTCAATTGGTACACCCCCTGGCACCATTTCTACACCCCATCATGATCAATATATTTATAGAGGGGTTAGGATCGAATCTGCAAGTGACCCAAAACAAGGGGAATAGCAAACACCTCTGAGAGCAGGAGAAGGAGGGTCCTGAGAAGCTAGAGCAGCAAGGTGAATTTGAACAGAGCCAAATCCTACATTTAGGCAGGGAGAATCAAAAGCACCTATAGAGGATGAGGAGGACCATAAGGGGACGGAGCTGCGTGGAAAAAGGATCTTGAGGAACGCAAGCAAGACACGCGCCAGAGATGCGTTCGGTTGAAAGCCAGAAGATGCTTTAGGATGAATTGACCGAACCAAAGAGTCACGGTCAAGAGACATCACCGCTCTTCCTGCTCTTCATTGGTCACACCTTAGCTCAGGGGTCTTCAAACTTGGCCCTTTGATGACTTGTGGACTTCAACTCCCAGAATTCCTTGGGAGGAGAAATGACCTCCAGAAGCCGGTACGAGAGGCAATATCTTATATCTTTCCGCTTCTGAGCCGGGCAGAAGATCCATGGATAAAATGGGGGAAATCCTGAAGAAAATGGGAACGTCTCCAAGAAGGGGGAAAACTGAACGTCTGAAGGCAACGACTGCTGATCCCAGATCAGCAGACCAGGTGGTCCCTTCCACCCAGGACAGCTAAGGGCCAGGTGCCAAACGTGACTAGCAGGGCTGACAACTAGGTGCAACGGACACGGTGCGCTCTCTGGCAGACTTCCCCCTGCACGCTGGTTTCGAATCACGCTCGGGCTTCGTGCCAAGCAGACCGAAGGAAAGCAAGCACCCCCAACTCGGGCAGCCTGCCCAGGGGCTGGGAGGGGCTGGGGGGATTCGACCGGTCGCCAAGCGCTGACATGCAGCTGAGGAACACCCCTTCCGTGGGCACGGCGCCAGGCTCTGGGCACATCCAACTGCCCCACCTCCAAAACAAAATGCCAAGTGAGCCTGGGAGAATTCAAGTGTGTGTGTGCCCTGTGGGCAGAGGGCCAAGATGGCACATGGTGGAATCCTGGAGAAACATGCCAGGTGTTGGGAAGGGTGAAGGTTAAGAAGGCCCTTGGTGGCGCTGCCAGGACTCTCCCCAAGTGGAGGGACTTGGCTGCCAACCGGGGGCGGGGGGACTGTCTACAACACAGACCTTCTCCAAATAAGACAGTGGCTTAACAGAAGAGTTCCTTCCTCCCCCCCCCCCACACACACTTGACTGGGCAAGTTGCTAGGGGACCACTATTGGGCCAGGTTGCCAACTATGCATGTCATTTGACAATGTGGTCAATGTGCTTGAGCAAGAGGCAGCTGGAGCCAGGGGCAGTGGGTGGTGGGGCTGGGGACAGACTCTGGGTGTGTGTGTGTGTGTGTGTGGGTGGGTGTTAGCGGCGGTGTGCGGAGCAGCTAGCGCAAAAGGCAAATGGCTTTTTAATGGAGTGCCCTGCCAGCACTTGAAGACTTAATAAAGAAGAGGGGAAGGCTGTGTGAATGGAACCAGAGGTGCTTTCTCTGAAGGGCCGGGCGACTTTCGGGCTAGGATGGGAAAAGGTGGAAAGGACGGCGAGTAAAA
>NW_015404592.1:0-1139 GCF_001527695.2 Protobothrops mucrosquamatus
ATGCAGGAGCCGGCCCCCAGGCAGCCGGGGGGGGGCGGGCATCCCTGCATCCGTCCGTCCTAGCTCTGCTGCAGGGGGGGCCCACACTCCAGGCTGTTGTCCGACCCTGCGGAGGAGTCCTGGGAGGAGCGTCCCTGCAGGAAGCGGATCAGCTTCTCGATGGTGGCCTCCTGGTACTCGTGGGACCACCTGCAGGGGGGGAGACAAGCGCAGGGAGGGGGAGTCTTGGGGGGCGGGCGGGGGAGGGGAAACCCAGCCCGGCTGTGGAGGCTTCGGCCCCCAAATTGCACAAACGGTTGAGTCCTCCCAACAGTTCATTTAGTGACCCTTCCAAGTTACAACGGCTCTGAAAAAAGGAGTTACGACTGTTGTTCACACTTACGACCTTAACAGCGACCCCCCAAGGTCACCTGATCAAAATTCAGCCACTTAAGCAACCGACTCGCATTTATGACGGCTGCAGCAGCGTCCTGGGTTCAAGCCATCCCCTTTTGCCACCTTCTGGCAGGCAAAATCAATGGGGGAGAAGCCAGATTCACTTAACGACCATGTGAGTAACTTAGCAACTGGAATAGCAGAATAACAGAGTTGGAAGGGACCTTGGAGGTCTTCTAGTCCAACCCCCCCTGCTCAGGCAGGAAGCTGCAGTGGTTCACTTAACAACTCTGGCAAGAAAGCTACAAAGTGGGGCAAAGCTCACTTAGGAACTGTCTCGCTTAGCCACAGAAATGTTGAGCTCCATTGTGGTCGTAAGCTGAGGACTGCCTGCACAAGGCCAGCAACGGGGTTGGACTAGATGACCTCCAAAGGTCCCTTCCAACTTTATTATTATTATTATTATTATTATGGATCATCACACAGTCAGCCAGATGTTCAGACTGGATTTGGCATTTTGTCTACCTGTCGAGTCCTTCCCAAGGACCTGGGATAGGGGTTATTCCTGGAGGGCCCGGGACAGGGGTTATTCCTCTGTCCTTGTGCTTTTGGACCTCTCAGCGGCTTTTGATACCGTGGACCACGGTATCATGCTGCGGCGTCTCGGTGAGTTAGGAGTGGGAGGCACTGTTATGCAGTGGTTCTCCTCCTTCCTCACCGACCGTACGCAGTCTGTATTGGCAGGGGGACAGAGGTCGACTCCT
>NW_015404592.1:9851-12726 GCF_001527695.2 Protobothrops mucrosquamatus
GCCAGGCGGCACAGCTGGTAGGCCGACAGCAGCAGGCTCAGCACCATGGGCGGCGGGGCTCCCCCGGCCGGCTTCCCGGCGACGGGGTGGGGCGGGGATGCCGGGAGCGCGGCCGGACTTGGGCCGCCGGGCTCTGCCTGCCTGCGCCGCGGGATGCGGAGGACGCCCGTCGGGTCAGCGATGCCATCTCGCCGCCGCCTCGCATCCCTCCCGTGACGTCACCCAAGCCCCGCCCCGGCGCGTGCCCGCAGGCCAGAGCGCGCCGCGGTCACCCCCGGCCCCGCCCGCTGCGGGGGGCGCGGAACAAAGGCAGCGGGAGCCCCTCCCACTCCCCCGCCCCCCCAGACCCTCCTGATGTGCCCCCCCCGCCCCTTCGCCCGTCCCCCCCCCGAGAGCAACCCCGCCGCCTTTCGCCACCGGGAGGGTCCGGCGGGGAGCGACAGCGGCCTTTCGGCTTCCTCGTTTCATTCATTCGTTCATTCGTTCAATTCATACGCCGCCCATCCCGGGGTCCTGGGGACTCTGAAGGGGTCGCGGTGTAATAAACAGATATGACAATTATAAATGTAAAACATTAAAATTTGAAGAGATTAAGTGCCAACTGAAAATGAAGGGTCCTTGGGGCTCTCTGAGTTGTCTTCTTGCAGACGTCCCATTACCCAACTAGGGAACGTCATCAGGCCTAGAAAGGAAGGGGATTTGCATCTCCTAGCACTGATGAGGTTCCCTAGTTGGGTTGCAAGAAGACAACCAAGCTCAGAGAGCACCCAGGACCCCACAGTCCTCCCCCTCCTCCTCCCCCCTTCTATTCCTCTCCACAACCCCCCTCCCTTCTAGCACTGATAATGTTCCCTAGTTGGGTCATGAAACGTCTGCAAGGAAACAACCCAGCTCAGAGAGCACCCAGGACCCCACAGTGCTCCTCCTCCTCCTCCTCTTCTTCCTCTTCCTTCTCTTTTTCCTCCTCTGCTTCCCCTCTTCCTTCTCCTCCTTTTCTTCTTATTCCTCCTCCTCCTCCTCCTCCTTCTTCCTCCTCCTCCTCCTCCCTACAAACCCCCTTCTCTTCTAGCACTGATGATGTTCCCTAATTTGGGCAATGAAACGTCTGTAAGGAAACCACCCAGCTCAGAGAGCACCCAAGATGCCTTACTCCACCCTGAGCTGCAAAGATTCTCCTGTTTTGGGCTTCTAGGTGGCTGACAACACTTAGTGCCAGGTCCAAAATATTCATAGCTCAGGGCTGAAATCTCCTTGGTTCTCTCTGAGACACAGGCAGTCCTTAACTTACATCTTAACAACAGTTTACTCACTAATAATAATAATAATAATAAAGTTGGAAGGGACCTTGGAGGTCATCTAGTCCAACCCCCTGCTCAGGCAGGAGACCCTATACCCTTTCAGACAAATGGCTGTCCTGTCTCTTCTTAAAAACTTCCAGTGTTGGAGCATTCACAGCTTCTGGAGGCAGGTTGTTCCACTGGTTAATTGTTCTCACTGCCAGGAAGTTTCTCCTTAGTTCTAGGTTGCTTCTCTCCTTGATGAGTTTCCATCCGTTGCTTCTTGTCCTGCCTTCTGGCGCTTTGGAGAACAGCTTGACTCCCTCTTCTTTGGGGCAGCCCCTGAGATATTGGAACACTGCTATCCTGTCCCCCCTCGTCCTTCTCTTCGTTAAACTAGACAGACCCAATTCCAGCAACCGTTCCTTGTATGTTTTAGCCTCCAGTCCTCTAATCATCTTTGTTGCTCTTCTCTGAACTCTTTCTAGAGTCTCAGCATCTTTTTTACATCGTGGTGACCAAAACTGGATGCAGTATTTATTCTGTCCTAGACAGGAGATTTTGCCTTATTCCAATCTGGAACAGATAGATAACTCAGAGGAACAAACAGAAAATATTGCTTTATTCTGGGAATCCTAAACAATGACTTACAGTTTGTAGAGGTGCGTCCAAAATATGTTTCTGCAATTTTGATTGTCCCACAGGTAAATTGATATTAGATTTTCCCCTCTTCTCCTTCTTAAATGTCACATGTTGGGATGATTATGGGATCTCCAGCCGTGTGGCTGGATGCCATGAACAAGATGAACAAAAGAACTCCCATGTGGCTAGTGTCCAGGAAGTCTCCCAATGCCCTTTAGAAACTTCTCCCACTGACCTAAAGACAAACCCAGCCTTTAACCCCATAACTGCCAGGGTCCAGAACAGTATTCCAAGTGTGGCCTTACCAAGGCATTGTAAAGTATTAATACTTCATGTGATCTTGATTCTATCCCTCTGTTAATGCAGCCCAGCACTGTGTTGGCTTTTTTGGCAGCTGCAGCACACGGCTGGCTCATATTTAAGGGATTGTCCACTAGGACTCCGAGGTCCCTCTCACAGTTGCTACTATTGAGCAAGGTACCCCCTATACTATACCTGTGCATTTGGTTTTTCTTGCCTAAATGTAGAACCTTACTTTTTTCACCACTGAATTTCATTTTGTTAGATAGTGCCCAGTGTTCAAGTCTGTCCAGGTCCTCCTGTATCCTAAGCCTGTCTTCTGGAGTGTTGGCTATTCCTGCCAGCTTGGTGTCGTCTGCAAATTTGATGATTTCCCCATCTATCCCCTCGTCCAAATCGTTGATGAAGATGTTGAAGAGCACTGGGCCCAGAACAGAGCCCTGGGGCACCCCACTTCATGTGGCATTTTCAGCCTTGCCACATTAGGGTGGGTCACTCATGAATTCTGGCAAGCAACGACAAGCCAGAAAAGGAAGAGACACGCAGAAATCTCCTTGAGGTGAGTGGACACAGAGTGTGATCTGAGCCACCTATTTATTTTGTACATACATGAGGAAGTACAGGTGTCAATACATAATTGGTTACATTTTGTTGCA
>NW_015404593.1:0-2874 GCF_001527695.2 Protobothrops mucrosquamatus
CAATCACTTAAATATGAGCCAGCAGTGTGCTGCAGCTGCCAAAAAGGCCAACACAGTGCTGGGCTGCATTAACAGAGGGATAGAATCAAGATCACGTGAAGTATTAATACCACTTTACAATGCCTTGGTAAGGCCACACTTGGAATACTGCATCCAGTTTTGGTCACCACGATGTAAAAAAGATGTTGAGATTCTAGAAGAAGAGTCTACAGAGAAGAGCAACAAAGATGATTAGGGGACTGGAGGCTAAAACGTACAAGGAACGGTTGATGGAATTGGGTATGTCTAGTTTAATGAAGAGAAGGACGAGGGGGGACATGATAGCAGTATTCCAATATCTCAGGGGCTGCCACAAAGAAGAGGGAGTCAAGCTATTTTCCAAGGCGCCTGAAGGCAGGACAAGAAGCAACGGATGGAAACTAATCTAGGAGAGAAGCAACCTAGAACTAAGGAGAAACTTCCTGACAGTTAGAACAATTAAACAGTGGACAACCTGCCTCCAGAAGTGGTGAATGCTCCAACACTGGAAGTTTTTAAGAAGAGACTGGACAGCCATTTGTCTGAAATAGTATAGGGTTTCCTGCCTGAGCAGGGGGTTGGACTCGATGACCTCCAAGGTACCTTCCAACTTTATTATTATTATTATTATTATTATTATTATTATTATTATTATTATTATTATTATTATTATTATTATTATTATTATTATTATTATTATTATTATTATTATTATTGTTGTTGTTGTTGTTGTTGTTGTTGTTGTTATTGTTGTTGTTGTTGTTGTTGTTATTATTATTATTATTATTATTATAGATATGAACTCAGGGATATGAAAGTGAATTGTTAGTGAATTAAGGAAGAAGAAGCATATTGCAAATTATATGTAACTTTGCCAAGTCTTACTCCTGTGAACTTGCTTGACTCTTTACAATCTAATGTCCTTCAATAGTGTTGAATAATAGCTTGCTTCATCCACCCTCAATACTATACCAGATAACTGGAGTGACAGGAGTTGTAAGTCTGAGGGGGCACACTAGGGAAGGTTATACTACATTGTGTATAATGTGGCAGAACAAGTATTTTTTTTAGAAAATAACTTTGAGACATAGAAAGCCCCAATCTCCCAACCCGAAATTTGACACTGTAGAAAACATGTTTTCAGCTACACACAAATACCATGTAGGTAATATCCAAATAGTGTCCCAACAACTAGGCATTAATGAAAAAAAAGCTGAAAGATGTCATGCTAAAGAAAGAAGAGAATGGGTTCTGTGATCAAAAAGTCTTCATCATAACTCTAGCAATCAGATCACCATTAGGCATCTCAGTCAGAGTGACCTTTGTGATCTCATCATCCCTGGTTTCCCCAATCATGGTTTATTGGGAAAGGTAGATAAATATTGGCAAGAACTTTCCTTTAAGATATTTAAGGTAAATTTTCCACTGATTTGTAAGTTATTCATCTTATTCTGTCCCCTGTCAACTGACAATAGTATCAGAAACAACAATGGTAGTATAGTGTTATGTGAGTCAACAGAAAATATATCAGAATTAAGAGTTGTATAAATATGTAGCTGAAAACGTGTTTTCTACAGTGTCAAATTTCAGGGTGGGAGATTGGGGATTTTTATGTCTCAAGCTATTTTCTAAAAAAAGTGCTTGTTTTGCCACTGTCAACATCCAGCTCAAGAATCCAAATAAAACTCCAGGTTCATTCCGTTTCTAAAAATCTTACTGTACATTGAATACACTGCATGGTAATGTCGAAGCAAAACTAACTCTGAGGTTCCCAGACACACACCATAGAATTTAACAATAATTTCCCCAACGAAACCCCCAACCTCTCACATAGTCCATGTAAACAATTCCCCCCTTTTTTATGGGAACCGTCTACTTCCTCTCCACACCTGCTGCAGCATCCTTGGAAAGGTTTCAGGCTCTCACAGTCTTCAGAGGAATCGTAGAGGTTTCGTTTCTCCATCTAACCCATTCTAAAACAACACCTGCCCCTCCTTACTCTAATGGTAAGTTGAAACAAAGAGGCACATAGCTGCCAAAGTTTCATTCTTGACAGCCACATTATACATAATCTAGTATAACCTTTCCTAGTGTGCACCCTCAGACCTACAACTCCTGTCATCACAATTATCAGGTATAATGTTGATGGTGGATTAAGCAAGTCATTATTTGACACTTTGGGAGGACCTCAGATTATAAGAACCAATCAAAGCCTTCATCCCAGTTTATGCTGTTCCTCTTGTCAAAGAGACCTCCAATGGAAAGGAGGATTTTCTCCTGATAAACAGAAAACATGATCACTGCCTGGTAGATCCATTTAGAAGCAGAATAGAGAAACAGAAGTGGCCAGGCAAGACAACATCTGTGTTGGGCAATCAAAGCCATGCAAAGATTGCTGTCTGAGATACAGACAGGAATTAGCTTAAAGATTTCTTCTATCATTCAATGTTTCTCCGTGTAGGAAATGACATTCCTTTCAGAAAACCTATTAGCTTTCAAGTGTTACGGCGCCTAGCTTTCTGTGACTGCAAGCCCAGCAAAATCCAGACTAGCTCCTCATTTTTGTAAAGAAGAGGGACATGTAAGTTTGGGTCTCTTTAAGATTGATCAACATATCACAGCTCATGTGTTTATGTAAAATCAAATGCAGAAAAGCTGGGGGGGTCCAAATATTGTGTGAAAGTGCATTGGGATGGACTGGTGACTTGAATCCTAAGTTCTAGGCTTAGTTTTGTAGAGCTAAAGGAGGAATTATTCTAAGGAATCCACCTTCTCTAACTGTGTATTGAATTCAACTTTCAAAAAGTATCACTTCAAAATCAAAGAGACTTACTTTTGAATAAATAGGGATAGGAT
>NW_015404594.1:0-2874 GCF_001527695.2 Protobothrops mucrosquamatus
TCCATGTTAGCGAAACATCACTCCACAGCTGATAAGCTGGGACTTGGCATCGAAAGCCAAGCCAACCCACCGGATTTTCATGCTCCAGCCAAGGAAATGGCTTCAAAGAACCTTGAGGAGTAAATATTTTCCCCGCCAATATTTGCAAAACTCAGCCTGGATTGGATGGACCAAAGTTATTGTAAAAAAAAAAAAAAAAAAAAAAAAAGCAGCTCAGCATTTAGGAAAATAATCAACGCACAATCATGTAAAACCCAGAGGACCACAACTGCGTTATCGCAACCCCAGAAAACAACAACAACAACGAAAGGCTTTGCCGTGCTTTAAAAACTGGCCCGTAAATTAGGCTTTTTGATCTTGCTGCGGAAGGACGGACATCCTCTTAGCCATAAGACGGTGCCAACACGGATCTGACGGTTCGGAGAGAGGCCCAGAATTGGTCCAAAACACTGGAAAAACTCAACCTTCAGATCTTGACGCCGGCCAGAATTCCCACAGAAAACCATTTCTGCCACCTCTTCTCTCTGACGTTGGCCCTTATGTAGAACGGAGGGTTCAACTAGCGAGGAGGCTGCATGAGCCCAGAACCGCTGGTCCCTATGAAGGAGAGGCCAGCTCAGCCTCGCCAGGGCTGTGCCAGGTACAGGAAGAGACGCCATTTCATGATTTCCCTGCAACCTGTCGGGGGTCCTTTTGAACTGCAGTCTCCCACATGCCTAGCCTCTGCCAGGGAACCCTCATCGCCAGCGTGGAGAGGAGGACGCAAATGCCCGTCTCTAGACAAAGACTCGGGTGCTCGTCCCTCGCTTTGAGGACTCCAGGATTGGGGGGGGGGGTGGCAGCCCAGCTGCTCCCCTCTGTGCAAAGAACTCCGAACGAAAGGCTTGCTGTTCTGCCCAGACCCGTCAAAGATGGACCCCGGGGCAGGGCTGCTCAGAACATGGAAATCTCATTTTTTTTTCCGGCCCATTTTCACACCTGGCCGACATGCAAGGCACACACCGGTCCGCGAGCGATGCAGAGGCCATTATAGCTAATTGAATGTCCTTTGATATATTGGATCTGCCAAGGCAGTATGGCCCCAAACACCCGGAAGGACAGACATGTGGTTTGTGCCTTCCCTTTGTGCACAAAACACACACACACAATGCCACTGCCCTTACTCAAACACAGAACAGATCCAAGTTTGGATTTCCACCCCGATGCCTTCCAGATGGGTCAGAAGACCCTGTGCCTCACCCGGTGCAAGGTGATCACTCTGACACTGCCCATCGTCCCCCTCTCCCGGGGAGGGGAGGCGGCTGTGTGGAGATGCAGCTGCCTCATGTGCACATAGACAAGATGGGATCCCACTCCAGGCGTAATTTGATTACCCAATTACCCTGTTTCCTGAGCTCACAATACGCTGGTTCATAAACAAACCCATCAGGCTGAGTTCAGCGGAGATGCTTCAAAGAAACAACGCCGGCATTAACAACTAGCTGAGGCTGTTGGATGAAGCCATCACCGCCGTTTTGTTTCCCGTTCCTTCAAGACAGGAAAGCGAAATTAGGTCCGTGGGCCGCATCCAGCCAGCCAGTCTGACTTGAACACCCAGCGAGGCCTGATCCTGCCGTCGCCAGCAAAGCCAAGTCCTATCCGAGCAGCAATTAGACAGAGGCAGGTAGAAAGACAGAAGACCAGAAACCAAATTAACGGAGACAGGCAGGCCACGTCATGCATCGACAGAGGGAAGAAACAAGGTGAAATGAGAGCCAACCAGTTTCTCTCCCCCCCCAACAAACATGGGCTAAGAAAGGAGCACATGTGCCCCCCCCGTCCCGGGTTACATAATACCGAAAAAAGCAAAGGAACAGCAAAAGCTACCAACTTTAGCTCAGTCTGGGGGAGGGAAAGCAAGCTGGACCTCTCCTAATCGGGACTGGCTGCTGAGCCCACAGCAAAAAGCAACTGGGGAGGGGAGACAGGCAGCTGGGGCATGCCCAGGAGACGCCTAAGTTGCCTTATGGGCCTGCTACTTGACACCCCCAACGCAGGGTAATAATGGAAAGAGCTGAAACCAGGAGCACAGCCATAAAAGGCTTCAAATTGAACTCTCCCTTCCTTCCAGTTTGCACCGTGTGTTCCTGTCTTTTTCCTTTCGTCACTTTCCCCCTTTGGGAAGCTGAGCCTCTGTTTCTACCATGCTGGGGGGGGGGAGAGAGGGAAGCCCAGATGAACCTCCACGTCCCTTTCCTAACCAGGACTGTCCACTCGCTTCTTTTCTGCCCAAGGGGCCTTCAAGATTGTGGGGGGGGGGTGAGGAGGAAGAGGAGGGAAGCCTGGCATTGGAAAGGAAAATGGCTTCTGAGGTTCCGGATCTGAAGGAGGACCCTCCCCCCCCCAACTGAATTTCGTTTGGACCTGGGGCGCAAGATGGAAAGTGCTGCCCGGCCTGGCGTCCCACCCGCCCCCCTCCACCCCCGAGGTGAGCCGGACTACAACTCCTATCGTCCACGGCACTCTGGCCAGCCCCGGCTCCTTCCAGCCAGCTCCGGGTCGCTGCTCCACCGGCGCTGTCCAGGGTGCTGAAGCCCTGGGCGCCGCCGGCGTGGGGGGGATCCAAGCCCCTCGGCCGGCCGAGGCTGCGCTGGGGAGGAGAGGCAAAGGGCCCCGCGCGCCCCACGGACCCACGGAGAAGGGCAGCCCGCGGGGCCCGATCCGGCGCGGCCCCCGCCCCGCCGCCGCCGCCGCCGCTTACCGTGCCCGCCGCGGGTGAGGAAGGGCGTGCGGTTGATGGCGATGGGCACCGTCCCGTGCTTGCTGTGGAAGTGGTGCACGTGGTGCGTGGTGCTGAGGCTCGACGAGACGCGCGCCGCCCCCGCCGCCGCCGCC
>NW_015404595.1:0-2873 GCF_001527695.2 Protobothrops mucrosquamatus
GTAATTGGGTCAAAGAATGCAGTAAGATGTGTCTAGCATGATCTGTTTTTAACAAACCCATGTTGGCTTTTGGTAATGACTTTGTTTGCCTCTAGGTGTTCGCTGATTCTTGTTTGATTATCTTTTCCAGAATCTTCCCAGGTATTGAGGTCAGGATAATGGGTTAGTAGTTTTCTGGATCTATTCTTTTTTCTTTTTTTGAAGAGGGGAACTATATCAGCTCTTTTCCAGTCCTCTGGTAGTTCCCTAGTGCTCCAGGATCTTTGAAAAATATAGTTCAGTGGTTCTGAGATCACATCTACCAGTTCCTTGAGAACCTTGGGTTGTAATCCATCTGGTCCTGGTGATTTGGACTCTTCTAGGCTGGATAAGTGCTCACTTACCATTTTTCTTGCCTATCTTAACTTGTGCTTCTAATCTATTTTTTATGGTACTGTTTTTGATAAGTTGGACTGTTTGCTTTTTTATTATTTTTGACTGTGGTCACAAGCCTTAGTTCATTTTGAGCCTTAGCATTCTTCACCTCATCTTTGCAGGCTCAGACTATTTGCTAATATTCTGCTTTAGGTATGTGCCCCTCTTTCCACTTTTTTATACTGGTCCCTCTTATATGTCAATTTATCAGAGAGTTCTTTATGCAGCCATGCTGGTTTCTTGTGAGAGCTATTATTTTTCTTCTTTGTTGGTATTGTGCTAAACTGGGTTATGTTTTTTTTTTAAAAAAAAGAATTCCCAAGCTTCTTGAGTTGTTTCCCCTTGAGGATTCTCATCCATGGAATCCCTCCCAAGCCTCTCTTAAAGTCCAAGACTCTAGTTGGACTGTTCTATTGTCATGTACTTCCTACATATCTTAATTGAGTTCTTATACCCTTTCGTGGTTTCCAAAATGGTCATTTCTGATTTTTATTGGTCAGTGTCTGTTGTTGGGTTAATCTCCTTCTCAATTCTGTCTAAAAGGTGTTAATTTTTGTTCCAGGGGGAATCCAGTGTTAAATTATTTTATTGTTGTGTACTTTTTGGTGTTTCTATTCTAATTCTGTCAATTCTAATTTTCTGTCTATCCTTTCCCGGAAAAATGTGTGTCTATCTACAAGAGCCTTTTGAAGCTCAAGTCTGCTTGTGTAGGGAAATAATTTTCTTAAGTTACTTTTCTTATCCTATCACTTATTGGTGAAATATATAAGCATTTCTCAATCTCTAAAACAATGTGGTCTATTTTAGAATAAATGTTAAAGGCAGATTCTCCTGCCCCTGTAAAGTTGCACACCTTAAAATATTAGGCTTTTAAAATTATTTGGAGTTTTCAGCATTTTCAAAATTCCTGTCTGATTCTTTGACCATTGCAATATTAATGCCTTTTCAAACTGCCTGCAAGCTACCCCCCCTTCCCTCATGTACTTCTCTTTTTCTTACCCTTTTTTCTCCATGCCCTTGTCTGCCTCTCCTGGGAGAGTCCACCCAGAAAGGTGGGGAGACCTTGTTCTTGTATCTTTCAGCCCTGCAATCCTCCCCCAAACCTTTGGAAGCAGAACACACAGACCCAGATGCTGCCTCCATCCATCTGAGCCATGGAATTGGGTTTTGAATCCAGCCATCCACTAAAAAGCCACCATACAATCTGAGTGGAACATCTTCCCAAGTCCTACCATTCCCCAGATACCTGTGAGAGCTGCAGAAGGAAGGAGTCCTGGAGCCCCTGGTGCCATGTGAAGCCTCAGAAGAGAAAATTAGACTGTGGGGGAGGGTGGAAAGTCATTGTAAAACTTTTTTTCTTGCCCCATTTGTATTGGAACAAGCCAGTTGAATGTATTAATGGAGAGATGGCATTTGGGAATAGTTGGTACAGCAAATACTGAACACCTTGGACTTCTATCTGGTGGGAGGGAAAATTTATCCAGAATGTTTGTATTGCCTATTTTGTAAAAGTAGCTGCACACACATGCACACACCCATGCCATTCATAATCACACTGAGTCTCTTCTACCTACCTTCAATAAAGTTCCTCAGGATGATTTTTGCTCTATTGCACCAAAGCTTTGTAGGAACAACTTCTAACAGATTCCAAGGGGGAGGGAACTAGGCCCCCTCAGGTGATGTGCAATTCTTATGCCCTGACTAAGGAAGCAACAGAAGAGATCCCAAACCTCAGCCCTGAATATCTTACACTGGTGAACTCAGATTGGGAGTCCTAGAGCTCACTATGTGCAATTTAAGAAAAAAATAATAGCCTGGCATACTGGCTAACCTCAATTGGAGATTACAAACCTGGATGCACTGAACTAAGAGCTAAGGCAGGAAAACAACCCTTGAAAATGGGCAGCCAGTGGTCATATACTAAGGAAAACCATGGCTGTGAAGAATTTTGAGAGGAATGTGCAAACCTGACTGGAAGCTAAGAGTGACATCCAACATTTGAAAATGATTGGCACAGAATATTGGACACTATAAATTACTTTTACACCTAGCAATTTTTGCCTTGACTTTTAGAACTTTATGGGTTGCAAGCTCTCCTTTTGGGAGAAGGGATCTTTTTCTGCTGCCTCTATTAGTGTCTTATTTTTTTTTTTGGCTTAACAGTTTAAAAGCTTGCCTACCAAATCTCCCTGACCAGAACAATTTTAATGTTGTGCCAATAAGTGTGACATTCTCACACTTAAGGCACAAAGCGGGGATATTGTGGGAAGTCAGAGCCCCAGAGAAGGAAATATTAAAAGGGCAGAAATATATATTTCCTCAAAAGTATTTTAAAAAGCAGAAACCAACTTTGGCTCCAAATCTCTCTGCCCCAAGCAAGACCTAGCCCCATACAAATGCAGATGTAAAACCATCAGAAAGTTGAAGCCAGAGCAATCAAGAAGACAAAGAGAAAATCT
>NW_015404596.1:0-2873 GCF_001527695.2 Protobothrops mucrosquamatus
ATGAAACAATCAACAATGTTGACCCTAAAGATCTAGCACACAGTAAAGATGTTAATTGGGAAGAGTAGAAAAGGCAATTAACAGTATTAATGCAAGAGGAATCTGCAAGCAAACAATAGCATATGAACAAATCACAAGATTCTTGGCCTGTGGAAAGGTTTAGGTGTGGCTATTGCTGTAGAATGTGTGTCTACAATCCCTCCTGTTGTGTATTCTACCTCTTCTCTCAGATTACTTGGCCAAAGAGTTATTCAGATCTGAATCTTTGTCACAAAAAAGGCAGCATGGGCTTTCTACAGGTCTTTTGTAGCTTGATGCATTGTGTAGTCTTGTCAGTCATTCAAAGCAGGCCGGACCTAAGAACCAGAGTTATGGATAATTATACTACTTTTATTAAAAGGTCCCAGTAACAGAATCTTCCAAGTCTCAATGTGCTCCCACCTCCCTTTATCTTCATGAGAATTAGAGAGAGTCATGATTGAGAGGCTTTTGCAAAATACATTTCTGCACTGGACTCAGATTTCATTTATCGGATCATTGCCTGGGTCTTCCTCCAGTTCCTCAGAGTTATTCCTACTTCCCATTACAGATCTCCTGTACTTCCCAAGACAATGTTTTGAAATACAAAAGGAGTTCACAATCTCTGGATGGACTATGGAATGATAACTGGGGACTGGTAGAGTTGTAGTAGAATTGCTATGCCTCTAGAGATGATTGAGAGAAATATGGGCATATTACATATTGTGTTTATTATAATGTAGGTTTGTATGCTCGTGTTGCACCCTCACTATGGTAAGTTTATTGACTCCCCATAGTAAGTAGTTCACAGGTAGACATTTATACCAGTATATTTTTTGATTTTTGGTTTAGGTGGAATTTCTAGAGAACCTAACAATGTATAAACAGTATTTATGCCTTGGGGGACGGATTTTACAGGGAGGTTTTCTGTTTCATCCACTCAAGCTGAGTGGGTATAGGATATAACAGCTAATCTCTTAATATCATAACCTATTCTCAACAATGTTTAAAATATGTTTTGCAAATTAATGTTAGAGTGAAAGCAGTATGATACTGATAGCCCAGAGACTAACTTTAACTGAAACCAAAACTGTTCTGTAAACACAAAGGAATATAATGAATACTCCCACTCCCAGGTTTTGATTACAATTTATTTTATTATAATTTATTGTAATAAAAATTCTTACATTGTGGAATCCTTGGTGCTCTCTGAGCTTCGTTGTTTGCTTGCAGATGATTTATTACCCATCTAGGTATCATCATCAGTGTAAGGGAGTATGGGATTTGCTCCTTGTTTATACACAGTAGTGTGATGGAATGTGCAGCTGGAGAAGGTTTGTGTGTGTGTGTGTGTGTAGGAATCTCAGCAATTCTATAGTGGCATTCCAGAGAAGAGGCAACACATTCCAGAGAGAGGCTCAAAATCAGAGGCTTTGCAGTCTGAACTGGATTGGGAAGACAGGAAAAGGTTTGGGATAGCCAAAGGTTATAGCTTTCATCTGGGGAGATTCTCCCTATTAGGTGCAAACAAACAAACCTGGACTGGATTGGATTTCACTGTGTGGGCTTTGGGCTTAGGCCTGACAGTATTGGTGGGGTGTAGTTTTTCCCTTGGTATTTCCTTGATTAGGTTATTGTTTTCTCTTTGTTTGTCTGGTGTTAATCATTGCTTATGTGACTGTTGGCTGTTGGAGAGGATGTGATCTGGTCTTTTTGTTTCCTTCTTAGTTTTTTTTTTTTTTGTCTTTGAATGGTGTTTAGATATGGCTTATTTCTACATGTCTATTGATGACTGATTTGTCTGAATATCATATGGTCAGGAATTCCCTTGTCTTTTTGGATTTAGCTTGATTAGGATGCTGGTTGGGTAATGAAATGTTTGCAAACAAGCAACCAAGCTCAGAAAGCACCAAGGACTCCACAGTTCAAGCCTGACCTACTATATTCTATTAAAATTATTACACTTTGTATAAGTTCTCTATAAATAAACTTTTCTGAAAGTGCAGGGAAATTTAATGGACGCTATCTTGTATGAGTAATGAAGTTGGGTTTTGTAATTTCTGCATTTTGCTCCATGGTGAGTATAAATATGGCAAGAAAAGCAACAACAGTAGTTTCTAGAATTCTTGTTTCTAATAGGAAAATATAGTTGCCAAACTAGAATAGAATAGAATAACTTTATTGTCACTTTAAATGTACACTATTCGGCATACATTAAAATGAAATTTCATTGCATACAGCTTTCAAAGGGTCATCATCACCAATACACACTACATAAATATGACCCAAAAAATAATTTACACATAGCGACATATATTCTATGACACAGAGAAACAACACATAGTTCAGATGTATACATGTACATGGTGAGAAAAATGAATCTTGCAAGTTTACCAGCTGGATGGCATAGAGAACAAAGCTGTTGCAGAATCCGGTAGTCCTGCTGGAAATACTTCAAAACCTCCTCCCAGAGAGGTGCAACAGAAACAGACCGTAAAGTTGGTGTGTGGGGTATCTAACAATGCTTCGAGCTCTTACTACATAACGCTTATAAGTAGCATCCTGGATAATGGGAAGTCAGCTTCCTCTAATCTTCTCAGCTGTCCTTACCACTCTCTGTACGGACCTTCTATCTGAGGCACTGCTACCACCAAATCAGATAGTGAATGCAGTTTGTTAAAACGCTCTCAATCATGCCTCTATAAAGTGGCCAGGCAGAAAGGGAAAGATGTGCTGTCCTCATCCGACATACGAAATATAGACGTTGGTTTGCACGCTTCACTAAGGATGACGTGTGGAGAGACCAATTCAGATTGTTAGTTATGTGCACCCCCAGATACTTAATACTATTGACC
>NW_015404597.1:0-2873 GCF_001527695.2 Protobothrops mucrosquamatus
AAAAAGAGATTGGAGAGATGTTTGCCTGAAATGGTATAGGGTTTCGTGCCTGAACATGGGGTTGGACTAGAAGACCTCCGAGGTCCCTTCCAATTCTGTTAATCTGTTACTCCCCCTCAGTCAGTTGATGTCATCTTTCAGTATCAGCGTGTTTGTCCTAGAAAATGTTCCAGGACTCTTTGCAGATCATTTTAATAGCTTTGTCTTTGCAGAAATATCGAGGTGGCCTGCTATTTTTGTCCTATTGCCTCCGAACAATCTTAAGATAGAATACGCCAGATCTCAGTGACTCCGTTGGCAACTTTTTCTGTTGGCTATCCCATCTTCAGCGCATATATTTTTGCTCCTTTGTATATCCAGCTCCGTCTCAGGATATATCTTTCTAATCAGAAGAGGCTCTCCTAAAAGAACAATTTATTTTCCTACTTTATGACCAAAGAGGGGATTAACTGTTAATCAGAGTGCTGGGGAGTTGACATCTTTTGCCACTACTCTTTATGAGCTGTTTGTGGTGCCAATCTTTAGAGGCACTTGTGTTCAGCTTCACCTGGGAAAAATCTTTGCTGGCTTATTTATGCACATCAAATTTATTAAAATACAAGTATACTTTGGGCTTTTTTTTTTTTTTTAGAAAACTGAAAAGCCTTTCAGTAAGTAATAATTTGGAAATGACATGCTTGCAAATGCTCTGTGACCAGAAAAAGGAAGTATTTCTTCATCTCTGGCACATTTTGTTTAATTTCTTATCCAGCTGTTGAGGTAAACAGGCAATTGATTTGCTGCACAGGAAGTAAAGGGACAAGGCTATCACTTGTGCTCCTCCCTTACCCTTTACCAGCATGTAGGTTTCCTGAGATTTCTTTTTTACAGGAATTGCATCATTTGCACAATGGCATCATGGCACATGTGATGTCATCGTGGCTTGTACAAAACACGTTGGGAAACAAACTGAGAGAAAATTCTGGGACGGGAGTCAGTAGTGTAACAAGGTAATTTTAATTCTGGGCTTAATGCTTTTGTGGAAAATCCTCTTAATTTGGGAATAGATATCATTTTGTTTTAGAAAAACTGTGGAGGGAGGGAGGGAGGGAGGGAAGGAAGGAAGGAAGGAGGGAAGGGAGGGAGGGAGGGAGGGAGGGAAGGAAGGAAGGAGCATCTTTACAGATAGTCCTCTCCATATAACCATTTGCTTAGTGCAGTGGTTCTCAACCTTTTTAATGCCGCGACCCCAACCGGTCGTAAGTCGAGGACTAAACCGGTCGTAAGTCGAGGACTAAACCAGTCGTAAGTCGAGGACTACCGAACCCGTCGTAAGTCGAGGACTTTCCCTGCCCGGGAGCGCCGCGCATGCGTGGTTCTGCCCCCTGCGCCGGCCGAGGCGTAGCTGGCAAGCGGCAGAGACGGAGCAGGCTGGCCACCAGCTGGCCCAGCCCAAGGGAGGTAAGGCACCTGCCGGAAAAGGGGGGAAAAATGGCGGACAGACAAAAAAAATGGCGGACAGCCTTGCTTGGCGACCCCCATGAAATGGTCGATCGACCCCAAATGGGGTCCCGATCCACAGGTTGAGAACCATTGGCTTAGTGACTGTTTCAAGTTACAATGGCATGAAAAATGGGATTTACAACTGGTCCTCACACTTATAACTGTTGCAGCATCCTCACAGGCACAGGATAAAAAAAATGGGCATTTCGTAACTGGCATGTGTTTACAACAGTTGCAATATCATTTGCGACTTTTCCAGCTGGCTTCTGACAAGCAAAGTCAATGCGGGAAGTCGGGTTCGCTTAATGACTGCATGAGTCACTGAAGAACAACTGTAGTGTTTTCCCTAACAACCGTGGCAAAAAAGGTCATAAAATCACCTAACAGCCGCCTTACTTCGCAATGGAAATTCTGGTCCCAATTGTGATTGTAAGTTGATATACATGTTTACCCCACCAACTGTTGACTATAAAATGTTTTAAAAATATAAGGAGAGAAATCTGCACATTTGTGCCATTTATTTTATTTTATTCAATGGATTTATAGGGCCACCCAACTCTTGTGACTCTGTCTGGACCATCTCAAGAGTCTCGTATTGATGAAGGGCTTATATATGCTGCTTTTCATTTGTCACTCTCTGGTGATCACCTGGGCCTTTCTTTGTCTGCCTGGCCCCAGATCTCTCCCTGTCTCAGAAAATGGAGGATACTCCAGATCCAGTATTTTTGAAGTGGGGCTGATTTCAGAATTCTGACTTTTCTCCATTGGCAATACTGTAGTGCAGTGATGGCGAAAACCGCCTCGCCCCTGTCCCGACCCCGCCTCTCTCGCCTGCAGGGCCACCCACCACCTCCACGGCCCATCACAGCAGATCGCCCAGGCGGCCCAGCAGCGTCATGGCAGCCACGCCCTCTGTCTGTGCCCTGCAGCAGCATCTGTACGCGATGGGGCACGAGGGTGGAGTCTTGTCCCTGCTGCCTGGCTGCCATGTCCTTGGCTGCGCTGCTTTGCACAGGCTGCGCCCGGGGCGAGTATCCTCAGGGGGGGCTGCTGGTGTGGAGGGGGCCACGGGAGTGGCGGAGGTGGAGCGACGGTGTGCGTGCTCACAGAGAGGGCTCTGAATGCCGCCTCTGGCACCCGTGCCATAGGTTCGCCACCACTGCTGTAGTGGGTTTATATCAGCAGCAAGTTTCAAGTTTCAAGTTTCAAGTTTCAAGTTTATTGCATTTATATCCCGCCCTTCTCCTAGTGGACTCAGGGCGGCTTACAGCCAATTAAAAACAGAACAATCGATACAAATCTACAAAATTTAAAATCAATTAAAAGATATATTCAATAGGCCTATTCATATTTTAAAATTAATTAGAAACCAATTTAAAATGTCCCTAGGC
>NW_015404598.1:0-2873 GCF_001527695.2 Protobothrops mucrosquamatus
TATTAATTAGGAACATGAGTCTAAATAGTTTTGTGATGATTGGGAAAGCGCTTTTGGACTTTTTGTGTGAAAGAGAAAAAAAGTGAAATTTTGACTTTGGGTTTGACAATTAAGTAGATTGTTATAAAAATGGTTAGTGACTATTGTTTGGCATAACTAAAAAGTTGGTTTGGTTCTTGCTCATTTTTTTTTAAAAAAAATCTGCCTTGTTTCAAATAGTGAGCAGTGGTCAAGACTATTTGTGATATATTGAATTTTTCAAGAATTCAGTTTAAAAAGTCAAACTGAACAAGATGAAAAGTATATAACTGAAAAGGAAAAAATGTAATCACTAATCTCTACTACTTATAGACAAACTCCTCCAAGTATTTGTACTGTTCCTTGCAAAAAGTTTTGCCAACAAGTTGGAGTAATTTCTTGAGTTATTTATTTATTCATCATATTTCCCCACCTCCCAACTCACCTAAATGACTTCAGCAGTTTACAATAAAAAAGACATCATAATATGGAAGCATAAAGACGAACAGTTAGAAGAGAATTTAAATGATTAGAGCAAAAATATTAAAAGTTAAAGAGTTAAAAAGATTAAAAAAAAAGTGGAGAGAACATTCTCGTAACACCAACCATTTCCAAGAAGGCATATCACTCTTCAGCTCCCAGGCCACACTCTTTTTAAAGACCTGCAATTCCAAAAAAATCTGAAATTTGCAACTCCATTCTGAGGGTCCAGCTAGAATCAGTTCCCATGGTTAATAAATTTGTTGGACAAGTTTCTACAAGTTCCTTAATTGCCAACAGCTCTCTCTAATTTCAAGGAGACCTATTTTTAACCTTATCATCCAGATTCCTTCAACTGGAAATGAGGACCTGAAGAAGGCCATTTTAAATGCAGATTCTGTAATGTGTCAGTGCAGTCCTTTGCAAAAGCTGTACATGCATAAAGGACTTTATTATACCTGTCACATAACAGACAATTGCATTTATAAAATGCAGAACTATTTAAGTGCATTCTCACTGTGTCATTACAATTCCCCACTGGAATCACATTGAATCACATATTTTTTTTCAGTCACTTCATGCTCATTTCTTTGCTTTTTCATATCAAATTAGGCTTGTGCTTTTTTCACAGTTTGTGTGACCTCTAACTTGCTGCTATTATAAATCTCATGGATACTCACTTGGACGCTTGCTCATTAGACCTCTTCAAACTTATCCCAGCCATATTTTCCCTCTCTAGATTCTTAGAGTAGTTAATAATGTGCTTCAGAAGAGTAAGCTGGGGCCTTTAGCCTGCCAAGTTGGCTTCTTAAAGAAGTCTTTTGCTATTATTTCTAGAGCTGAAAACCCACAATAGCCGTCTTCCTGAAGCTGAGCTAATAAGATGGAAGACAATGAGAAATCCCTAGATATCTACCATAAGTTCTAGAGAAGAAAAGAAATATTTCTGAAAGAATGACCTAAGGGGTTGTCTGATATCTGTATGAAAATGGATAACATCCTGATTTAAACCAATATAATTAGTTGGATTTGGCTTACAGAAAGATTTGAGCTCATTAATAATGGTTGTTTTCTGGCTTATTATGAATCACTATTGGCTTGTTTAAGAAATAGTGGTTAAAGGAAATCCTGACTCTTTCAACAAGCTCTAAATTCATGATTCATGATTTTGTTTCTGATATTGACTTGTTTCTGACTGGCTGGTATTTGTAAATTGTCCAGTGTCTATGCTGTTTCTGCCATATGGGTTCTTCATTCTTTTAATATTACTGCTTCCATCTCTGTGTTGCTTTAATTTGCATTCTTTTATTGTTTGTATATACCCATGAATTGCTTCAGAGATTGAGAAGCTTTTAAATTGATTGTCAGATCTCCAAAGAAAATGTATTTAATGCATATATCCATTTGCTATTTTCTGCAGCCTTTCTTTGTGTCCTGCCATTCTGTTAGGAGGGGGGGAGCTTTTGAGAATGCTTTGCACTGTTTGCTAAGATGCCCTTCCCCCAAGGGGTGGAATGCTGCTTTCTTATGCTGCTTTCTTATGATCCATCTAAGCCCCTGACTAGGACTGCCATCACGAGGACTTTTCCCCCCTCCCCTGCTCTGCTGCTGGACCTCCTGATGCGAACTGGGACTGTATTCCAGGAGGGAACTGCTGGCCCTGCGCAACTCCCCCATCGCGCAGGCATGGCCCAATACGACCTTAAGGGCCTACCTTGATGAAGGGGTATGGAACCCCGAGAGGTGGCACACAGCAACAGCAATTAGGGAACTAAGGAGAAGAAAATTACATGTCTTCTTAGAGGGGTGTTTTATTAAATTTTTAGGGGGTTCGGGGTTGGCCCGGAGGGACTTAGGGGAGTCCTCTCCGAGGCCAAGGCCAGTCCTGTCTGGGGGGCGCGGAGTGGTGAGGGAGGAGACTGGGGGGTTAGCGGAGGGTGGTGTGATAGGTACGGTCGGTGGGAGGGGCAGATATGGCGGGAGCAGAGGACCATATCGGGTTTTGGGAGCACGCACTCGCTGCTTACAAGCTTGTGGATGCTCCGATCCTCAGGGCTCTACTCGACTTCCAGGGACCTTAGATCCTCAGGCCCGGGACCATCGGCTGATGTTGTGCAATGCCAGGTCCGTGGTAAATAAGGCCCCCCTCATTCAAGAACTTATTCAAGAGGGGGGTGCGGACCTGGCAGGTATCACCGAGACCTGGTTGGGCATGGAAGGGGGAGTTCCCCTTGTTGATCTATGCCCACCGGGTTTCCAGGCATTCCATCAGCCGAGGGCCCGGGGTAGGGGCGGGGGGGTAGCGGTCATTATAAGGGAGAGCCTGTGTCCAAGGGAGGCCACTGTGCCTCAGATAGACGGTGCAGAGTCCCTCC
>NW_015404599.1:0-2872 GCF_001527695.2 Protobothrops mucrosquamatus
TTTCCGTGGAGAAAGAAAGAGAAAGAGGGAGGAAAGAGAGAGAGAAAGAAAAAGAGGGAAGAGAGAGAGGAAAGAGAAAGAGAAAGAGAGGAAAGAAAGAGAGAGGAAAGAGAGAGAGAAAGAGAGAAAGAGGGAGAGGAATGGCGCTTCTCCAACCAGGTTGGGCGGAGCCGGCGGAGCGGCCTTCCTGGCCCCCCCCAGCCAGCTGGATGGGGGGGCTGGGGGTCACCATAACATGAGGAACTGTATTAAAGGGTCGCGGCATTAGGAAGGTTGAGAACCACTGCTCTAAACAAACAACCAAATTCAGACAGCACCTGATCAGGCACTGTTTTTCATTTCGTAAGTGCCCTAATCTTGAGAGCACTGACATGCATGTTGCATCTTGCAGCTGAGATAGCAAAACTTGTCCAGTATTTAACAATAATTATTTCAAAAAAAATTGCTCATCCCAATTAAAACCAGAAGCCCATTTCACAGCGGTTGGCTTTCTAAGATCTTGTGAAAATAATAATTCCCTATGGAGTGAATCATTTACAACTCTCCCAGTCTCTCCCAGGCCAAGGGTCCATAGCTTTTAAACCTGACACTACCTTGCTCAGACTGTAGAAGCCAAGAAGCTCAAAGAAATTAATTCTTTTTAACTTCGAAATCCTAAAAATGTCATATTTTCGGAAAAGTCTATTTATAGCTTCTAGTTCAGCCTCCTCAATTAAATGCACTGAATTCCAGCAGCCATTGGTCCTAAGAGTTGGGGCAGTGATGATATGGAAATTCAGTCAAGTTTTAATGACTGAGGCAAATGAACAGGTAGTCCTCAGACTTATGACCCACAATTGAGACCAGAAATTCCGTTGCTACTCAAGTTAAGTAAGTCACACTGAATTTTACGACTGTTTTTGCCATGGAGGTTAAGCGAATCAGTACACATGTTCAGTGAATCATGCAGTGATACATTGACTATGTAAGCTGACTAGAACAGAGGTCCCCAACCTTTTGGGCACCAGGGACCAGTTCCGTGGAGAAAGGTTTTCCCATGGACCAGAGGGTATGTGGTTTTGTGTGCTGTCTGCATCTCGCAGATGGGGCTTTGCTTGTTTGTGTGGACCGGTTGCTGGCATGCTGCAGCTTGGTACTGGTCCACAGACTGGGAGTTGGGGACCCCTGCCATACAGTACAGTTGGGTGTGCAAGTAGAATGGCAGATGCACAGGTGATGTGGCAGGCACTATGAAGTGTGGGAAGGTATGTAGGTGCCACAGGCAGGTGCTATGGAGTGTGGGCAGGTAAGTGGGTACTACTGGCAGGTGCAATGGAGCATGTGTGAGTATGTGAGTGCTGGCCAAGGACAAGTGGAGGAGTGCCACAGTCAAGCACTATGGCATCTGGACAGCATTGTGGATGCTGCAGGCAAGCAAGAGAAAAAATGGTGGGAGTGATTTGTGATCTCATGCCAGCTTTCCTATTGGCTTTTCTAATGGGAAGCCAGCAGAGAAGTCACAAATGCCAATCACCTGACTGCAGGACATTGTGACCACCATAATTATGAGTTAGTGGCCAAGTGCCCAAATTGTGATCACATGATTACAGAAACAATGTGATAGTCACAACTTCACAGACCGGTCATAATTCCTCTTCGTTCAATACCATCATAACTTTGAACGGTTGCAGAGTGATAGTTCATAATCCAAGAACTACGTGTAGTAGCATTTCACAATTAGTAAATAAACGAATAGACTAACTGTACTATATGAGTTTATTAATTTAAAAATCTGAACATTCATCATGATTGAAATTCTGTGATGTCTAATTAAATTAGTAACTCTAGCTACAGTTGGTTCCACTCCTAAATCTGCTGCTTCCTTTCTCTGGTTTCTTCCCTAGTATATTGACTCATTATCAAGTCAATGCATGTAAATCTGAAAATATTGTATCTGGAATTTCTCTGTTATCACTTCCTGGCTGAAATCAATTTTCTATTCCCCAAACAGCTCTCCTCTTTTCTAAATCTGTCGTAAATAAGATAAAGCACTAAAATGTAGCTCCGTTTAAAATGTTCAAGTCTGTATGTATGTGACACAGATATATTCTTATTCTACACATAAATTAGTAGTTAATTAAATTGAATATTGTTCATGGTACATGTGTGTGTATTTAAAATTCTGCAGTATAGAGCAACATGTTGATAAGCTATCATATGCTTAAATGATATTGAAAATATATTTCTTTCACCAAGAATTTATATGCCTTCTGTTTCAAGAATGATCCACAACCACTTTTCATTAGTCCTACTCATTCCATGTTCTATAGGAAAGTCACTCAATCTGTGATTAGAAATCACACATTCCAATTTTATTAAATAAATAATTAAATGCTTGGTATGGAAAGATCATACTTCCGCATATCTAAACTAAGTCTCTCCTCCACAGCTGCCTTCTCCATAAAATCGTACTTTCTTTCAGGTAAGAAACTAATGCAGGTAGTTCCCGACTTACAGCAGTTCATTAAGTGACCATTCAAAGTTACAACGGCATTGAAAAAAATGACTTATGACCATTTTCATACTCATGATCGTTGCAGCGTCCCCCAGGGTCACTTGATCAAAGTTCAGACCTTTGGCAACTGACTCATGTTTACGATGGTTGCAAGTTTTGGGATCATGTGACACCCCCCTTTTTGTAAGCTTCTGACAAGCAAAGTCAACGGAGAAGCCAGATTCACTTTACAACCAAGTTACTAACAATGACTCACTATGATTGTGTTGGGATTCATTTGACAACTGTGGCAAGAAAGGCCATAAAATGAGGCAAAATTCATTTAACAAATATCTCACTTAGCAACAGAAATGATGGGCTCAGTTGTGGTTGTAAGTT
>NW_015404600.1:0-2872 GCF_001527695.2 Protobothrops mucrosquamatus
AAGTAACTCGCTTAACGACTGCAGGGATTCACTTAACAACCATGTCAAGACAAGTCGTACAATGGAGCGAAGCTCGTTTACAAACCGTCTGGCTTAGCAACGGGAATGCCGGCCTCCGTCGACGTCATAAGTCGAGAACTACTTGTCTGTTCACCATCCTGTCTCAAAAAAATGCACAAGGTCCGTTTTGTGCAGGAGACGCTGTGTGTTGTTGGCTCCTTTCGCACCCGGCGCCAGGGAGAAGCAGGCGGGGGGGCGTATGCAAATGAGCAGGCTCCACATTACCATAACTTTGAATAATGAATGAGAACCACTCCAGGGCTCCCGTTTCCTGCTCCTCATCTGCATATTTATCAAGGTCTATAAATGATTCAAATGCAGGATCCCTTCCTTCCAGGCGGCCTTCGCCCTCGGAATTTGGATATTTTGGGGGATTTCCCCGGTTTAATTTTGGCAGGGGGGTGGTGGCCAACCGACCGTTGGGAGTGAGAGATGGTGAAATGGGACCAGGGTTGATCTGTCCATTATGCAAAGCCGTCTCTCAACACTTGAGGTCCAGATGTTTCTCCAACCATATCTTAGAACAGTGTTTCTCAACCTTGATGACTTGAAGATGGGTGGACTTCAACTCCCAGAATTCCCCAGCCAGTCTGGGGAGCCACCACGGAGAAGGCCCATCTTCCTGGTCCCGCCAGAAGGACCTCC
Source organism: Protobothrops mucrosquamatus (assembly GCF_001527695.2). Lineage (NCBI taxonomy): Eukaryota > Metazoa > Chordata > Lepidosauria > Squamata > Viperidae > Protobothrops > Protobothrops mucrosquamatus. Next base: position 706 of record NW_015404600.1, read on the forward strand.
TTAAGGGAGGGGACCCACAACATCTTATTTCCAATCTTAACTCTGCAGGAATGATGTCCCACAGGGAAGGAGCCACCACAGAAAGGACCTTCTTCTCAACCCCCACCACATGGACCTCCTTAAGGAAGGGGACCCATAACTCTTATTTCCAATCTTATCTCTGCAGGGTTGATGTCCCCAGGGAAGGAGCCACCACAGAGAAGGACCTTCTTCTCGATCCCACCACATGGACCTCCTTAAGGAAGAGGACTCATAACATCTTATTTCCAATCTTACCTCTGCAGGGTTGATGTCCCACAGGAAGGGAGCCACCACGGAGAACGCCCTTCTTCTCGATCTCACAAGATGGACCTCCTCAAGGTAGGGGACCCATAACATCTTATTTCCAATCTTATTTCTGAAGGGTTGATGTCCCACAGGAAAGGAGCCACCACAGAGAAGGACCTTCTTCTCGACCCCACCACATGGACCTCCTTAAGGAAGAGGACTCATAACATCTTATTTCCAATCTTATCTCTGCAGGGATGCTGTCCCACAGGGAAGGAGCCACCACAGAGAAGGCCCTTCTTCTCAACCCCACCACATGGACCTCCTTAAGGAAGGGGACCCATAACATCTTATTTCCAATCTTATTTCTGAAGGGTTGATGTCCCACAGGAAAGGAGCCACCACAGAGAAGGCCCTTCTTCTCTACCCCACCACATGGACCCCCTTAAGGAAGGGGACCCATAACATTTCCAATCTTATCTCTGCAGGGATGATGTCCTACAGGGAAGGAGCCACCACAGAGAAGGACCTTCCTCTCGGTCCCACCAGATGGACCTGCTTAAGAGCAGGGACCCATAAGACAGCCATTTGTCCAGGATAGTATAAGGTCTCCTGCCTTGGGCAGGGCTTGGACTAGAAGACCTCCCAAGGTCCCTTCCAGCCCTTGGACTCTATGATTTTGCCAGGTCTCCTAAATGGTTTCCTTTAGCTCTGTTCAGGTTGAGCATCCAGTTCTCCTTCAGAAGCATTCGATTCTTACGGGGAACAAATCTTAGGTTGACCCATCCTTCTGGCTTTGAGGATCAGCGGTCTTCTCAGATGATGGAGAATCTACTCTGTCAGCTCCTCCGCTCCGACAGTCCTAATTTGAGTGCTTTTCAGTCTTGCTGAAGTCAGCAGGAGATTCCTGGATGAAGGCCACTCTCTCTGTCAATCATTCTCCACTGGAATCCCAAAGATGCTTTTTTCAAGAGGCAACATCTTCCTTTGAAGATGTTTTGCTTCTCCTCCCAGAAGCTTCTTCAGCTCTGACCGGATGGTGGGGAACGGAAGGATTTATACTCCTTGCAGACAGCTGGTCATTTGCATCCTTTGAGAGTCGTTGAAGCCACTTGGAGGTTTATCTGTGTCCTTAAGGTCATCTGAGTGGTGCAAATGGGTGTGGGAGCTTCTTGGAACTGCTGAAAGGATTGTGTTCCACACCCATTTGCACCACTCAGGTGACCCTGAGGACACAGGTCAGCCTCCAAGTGGCCTCAACGACTCTCTAAAAGAAGGCAAATGACCAGCTGTCTGCGAGGAGTATAAATCCTTCCATTCCCCTTGAAGACATTTCACTTCTCAATCCAGAAGCTTCTTCAGCTCTGACTGGATAGTGGGGAGTGGAAGGATTTATACTCCTTCTAGGGCTGGCTGAAGAATTCTGAGAGTTGAAGTCCACAAGTCTTAAAAGTTGCCAAGGTTGAACACCCCGGATATACCCATATAGTAGTTAGGTCCCCATCAGCCCTTCCTGGCTTGGGCAGTAGATGGATTTAGCTGCCAATATCTCAACGTTGGCTTGGAGATATAACAACATCCCAAGAGTAATTTCTCAACATCATAATAATAATGATAACGATAATGATAATGATAATGATAATGATAATGATAATAATAATAATAATAATAATAATAATAATAATAATAATAATAATAATAATAGATAGATAGATAATTTAATTTGTATACCGCCCTTCTCCCATAGGACTCAGGGCGGTTCACAGCATATTAAAAACAAATAATATACACACAATACAAAAAATGCAAAATACAAAATACAGAAATACAAAAAATAAACCCCGATAAAAGCCGAATTAAAACCAAATATTACCAGCTGTGTTTCCAATTAAAATACTTT
>NW_015404601.1:0-2872 GCF_001527695.2 Protobothrops mucrosquamatus
GCTTTGTGGTTTTCTTGCAGGCATTTCATGACCCAACTAGGGAACATCATCAGTGCTGGAAGGGAGTGGGGTTGAGGAGGAGGAGGAGGAGGAGGACTGTGGGATCCTTGGTGCTCTCTGAGCTTTGTGGTTTTCTTGCAGACATTTCATGACCCAACTAGGGAACATCATCAGTGCTAGAAGGGAGGAGGTGGGGGGGGTTGTCCTTTATTTATATAGAGGTTAGCCCTATCGGTTGGTTGGGGTGTTCTTGCTGGTTTCTCTTAACGCTAGAGTAGCAAACAACACCCCAATCAAGGAAACACGACAAATAATCAAGCGGTTAACAGCAGCCTAATCAGGGAACTCCCACCCAAACTGACAATGCAGGCCACTTGTATATGGACAGGAAGTAAACCCACTAAAAACATTGCAGACTTTTTGCCTGGAGCAGATCTCCCGATTCACTTTAAAAATCTCTTTAAAAAGGCTTTCTAATTTGCAAATGAGTCTAGTTTCCCCAGAGAAGTGCATTTGCCTCTGATTTTTTCAGGGAACAGTTAAGTGCCCCAAGTGGAGCCTAGGAAAATGCATTTAATTTACTTAGTTCTCTTTAGAACTAAGGAGAAACTTCCTGACAGTTAGAACAATTAACCAGTGGAACAACCTGCCTCCAGAAGCGGTGAATGCTCCAACACTGGAAGTTTTTAAGAAGAGACTGGACAGCCATTTGTCTGAAATGGTGTAGGGTTTCCTGCCTGAGCAGGGGGTTGGACTAGACGACCTCCAAGGTCCCTTCCAACTTTATTATTATTATTATTATTATTATTATTATTATTATTATTATTATTATTATTATTATTGTTGTTGTTGTTGTTGTTGTTGTTGTTGTTGTTGTTGTTGTTGTTATCTCATCAAAGTCCAAGGAAGTTGCCCTGCAGGAAAAGTGATGTCTTTGGGGTGGGGGCTGGGCTGGCAGCCGAGGTCATGATGGGAGAGCTTGATCAATGCGAGAATTTGGCCTGTGAACGTTTTGAGGTTCCCTTTTTGTAGGATGGGCACGTCGACTCCTGCCATGGAGAAAGAAGGCAGCCTGTTTTCTTTTTCCTTTTTCACATTTTATTTGGATTTGGGTGTGTTGCAAATGGATGGGACTGAAAAAGGAACATTGTTCTGTCTGACTATTAAAAGAGAGAGAGAGGCCAAAAGAGAGAGAGAGACAGAAAGAGAGAGAGAGAGAGAGAGAGACAGACAGACAGACAGACAGACAGACAGAGAGAAGGAAAGAGATGGAAAGAGAGAGGAGAGAAAAAGAGAGAGACAGAAAAGGAGACAGAAAGTGAGAAAGACAGAAAGAGGGTCAAGAGAGAAAGACAAAGAGACAGAAAGAGAGAGAGAGGAGACAAAGAGAAAAAGAGAGAGAAGGAAAGAGAGAAAGAGAAGGAAAAGAGAAAAAGAGAAAAAGAGAGGAAGAGAGAGAGAGGAGAAAGAGAAAAAGAGAGAGATACAGAAAGTGAGAAAGAGAAAGAAAGAGGGTCAAGAGAGAAAGAGAAAGACAGAGAAAGAGACAGAAAGAGAAAGAGAGAGAGAGAGAGGCCAAAAGAGAGAGAGAGAGAGAACGAGAGAGAGAGGTGACAAAGAGAAAAGAGAGAGAAGGAAAGAGAGAAAGACAAAGACAAAGACAGAAAGAGAAAGAGAGAGAGAGAGAAAGGAGATAGAGAGAGAGAAGGAAAGAGAAGGAAAAGAGAAAAAAGAGAGGAAGAGAGGAGAGAGAAAAAGAAAGACAGAGAGAGAAAGAGACAGAAAGGGAGAGAGAGAAAGACAGAGACAGTGAGAGAGAGAGAGAGAGAGGGAGAGAGAGAGAGAGAGAGAGAGAGAGAGAGAGAGTATCTTTGGTGTATAATAATACAGTGAAGCCTCACACACGTTCCTTTTCTTATGGGGAGATATTGGGGATTTAGAAATATGCTGATTTATTTCCGTTCTCTCTGTTCTCGGATTGATCCTTCCGATGATTTGTCAATCTGAGATTCTTGGCCGGCTGACAGCCTTACAAAGGGAAGAATGGGGGGAGTGCATGGGGGTCTTTCTGGCTGGGGGGAGGCGGAGAGGAGTGACTTCTCTCAAATTGCTGGTCAGCATTTTGGAAAGTTCTGCAGCCGAGCAACGAATGGAAGAAAAGAGACTCCGCTTTCCTTAATTAGCGATATGCAGGTAGTCCTCGGTTTATGGCCACAGCCGGGGAGCAAGGCAGTCGTTAAGTGAGCTGCGTCCGACTTTACCACATTTTTGCCAAAGTTGTTAAGCGAATCACATGTGAATCTTGCAGTCATTAAGCAAATCCTGCCTCAGTTGGCTGAAGACATCGATCCGTGTGGCTCCTCAACATAGCCATCCTAGATAGATTTTCTGGTTTTCTGACAGGATGGTGGTTGTGCAAAAGCTATCATTCCTGGTTATTTCTTGGTTTGCTGCAATTTACAGTATCAGCGATGTAGTCCTGTCTTTTGTAGAGTCTTCTCCACTCAATCCCCAAAGTGCCAGCCAGCATGGAGGGAGGTGAGTGATTGCCAGAGAAGCTTTGGGTTGGATGAAGGAACAGCCAGCCCCCTTACTAGGGGGTCTGGAGCAGGGGATTTCCACCCCCCCTTTATACCTCCTGTTTGGGCAGATTTGCAAAATCTTCACGAGGTCCCTGGACTTAGAAAGCTACCTATGCGCCTAATGTTCTCCCTTCACTGAGCCAGCCGTGTGCGGCAGCAGCCAAAAAAGCTAACACAATCCTTGGTTCCATAACCAGAGGCATAGAATCAAGATCAGGTGAAGTATTAGCACCGCTTTACAAAGCCTTAGTAAGGCCACATCTGGAATCCTGTATCCGGTTTTGGTCACC
>NW_015404602.1:0-2871 GCF_001527695.2 Protobothrops mucrosquamatus
TTTTGGGACTTCGGGAAGAACCATCAAACTACAAGCCAACTTCTTTGAAATGGACATCCCCAAAATGGACATTTATCATTACGAATTGGATATAAAACCGGAGAAATGTCCGAGAAGAGTTAACAGGTACGTCCCATTCTTCTCTTCTCTTCTCTTCTCTTCTCTTCTCTTCTCTTCTCTTCTCTTCTCTTCTCTTCTCTTCTCTTCCCTTCCCTTCCCTTCCCTTCTCTTCTCTTCTCTTCTCTTCTCTTCTCTTCTCTTCTCTTCTCTTCTCGTCTCTTTTTTCTTCATTCCCCATAGTTCCATACATCTCATTTTTGTGTGTGTTTAAAAGGAGTGCCTTTCAAAGCATGTAGTTCGGTACTGAGGTAATTTCTCCTTGGATTACTCGCGGCGGTGGCATTTTTATTTGAAACCTGAAACAATAATTTTGCATGTCGAAGTATCTTCTCTAAATAAGATTAGTTTCTCCAAATCTCCTTATACCTGGGGTAGGCAACCTTGGCTCTTTTATGACTGGTGGACTTCAACTCCCAGAATTCCTGAGCCAGCATGGCTCAGCTTGGAAACCTCTCCCTTTCCCCTCAGCATGGCTGACTCAGGAATTCTGGGAGTTGAAGTCCACCAGTCATAAAAGAGCCAAGGTTGCCTACCCCCGACTTATACCATTCTAAATATTTTCTTCTTTTTTTCCCCTCCCCTCCCCTACAGTTAGCGATGCTGTATTTTATATACAGCTTTCAGACTTAATCAGTTTTGCGGATATGACCGTTTCCCATCTCACAAATTCCATCTCCTTCCTTCACTCCCGTCGGTCTTGCTTTCTGGTTTGGTACTGTAGCTTGCTAGCAAGCCTCTTAAATGGGGAGGTGGTTGGTACCGACTGCTTATTTTCCTGTCTTCACCTGCTGACAGGAGGAAGCAGACACATTTGTCTGGTTGTATAAAAGGACTTTGGAGAAACTATATAGAATGACAGGTAAGTTTTACCTGCCTTCCACTGAGTTCCTATAAATGAAGAATTGATAGGCGAAGATAGGGGTCGGTTGCTGGGCTTCATCCTAAAACTCTTTGAGATGAAAACCCCAGTTATGGAATATAATAATAATAATACTAATAATAATAATAATACTAATACTACTACTACTACTACTACTACTACTACTACTACTACTAATAATAATAATAATAATAATAATAATAATAATAATAATAATAAAAGTTGGAAGGGACCTTGGAGGTCATCTAGTCCAACCCCCTGCTCAGGCAGGAAACCCTATACCATTTCGGACAAATGGCTGTCCAGTTTCTTCTTAAAAACTTCCAGTTTGGAGCATTCACCGCTTCTGGAGGCAGGTTGTTCCACTGGTTAATTGTTCTAACTGTCAGGAAGTTTCTCCTTAGTTCTAGGTTGCTTCTCTCTTTGGTTAGTTTCTACCCATTGCTTCTTGTCCTGCCTTCAGGGGCCTTGGAAAATAGCTTGACTCCCTCTTCTTTGTGGCAGCCCCTGAGCTATTGGAACACTGCTATCATGTCCCCCCTCATCCTTCTCTTCATTAAACTAGACATACCCAATTCCAGCAGCCTTTCTTTATATGCTTTAGCCTCCAGTCCCCTAATCATCTTTGTTGCTCTTCTCTGTACTCTTTCTAGAGTCTCAACATATTTTTTACATCGTGGTGACCAAAACTGGATGCAGGATTCCAAGTGTGGTCTTACCAAGGCCTTGTAAAGTGGTATTAACACTTCCCGTGATCTTGATTCTATCCCTCTGTTAAGGCAGCCCAGCACTGTGTTGGCTTTTTTGGCAGCTGCAGCACACGGCTGGCTCCTATTTAAGTGATTGTCCACTATTTAAATGGAGGAAGCTGGAAATTTTTGCAGGAGGATAATTTTGGGTTTTCTTTATTGTTCCTTCCGGAGAATATATTAACCTCTGTCTGTACGAGCTTCTTGAATCGAGGTTTCTAGAACTAATATGGGATAGATTCTATGGTCTTTGGCCATTGATTAAAAAAGGAGATGAGACAGAGAGGAGACACGGTGCTAAACCTTTTCACTGGATGCGAAAGGAACTGAGGAATGAGACAGAATCCTTAGGGAGCCCTTAAACTTCTTTTCCCTCAGCATTTGTGTATCCCATGCCTTGTGATTATTATAATCAGTGTTGTCAAGAGCTGTTGAGAATTCAACAACCAGCAAGAATGGTGGGTCACCTCGTTTTCCTGCAAAGGTTGCCAAGACAGATCTGAACTGAGAATAGATTTGAATAATTACCTTTATCCAATGAAGCCTGAAATTTAATTGCCATTCCTTGTAGGGAAGGGCTTTGCTTTCCAAAAGAAAGTGGGAGACAGGCCTGCAAAAGTCATATAACGTTATCTTTTAGAGGTGAAAGAGCACAATCCCCCTTTAAAGAAGCATTGGCGACTCAAATTGGCCTGGTGTATCTGATTGCTCATTTTACCCACCAATCTCTTCCAAGATGGACTTGGGTGTAACAAGCTAGCAATTGGCTTTTGCTGCTTGAAGCAATGTGCCCTGGAACCTCTGGATAAGCACCACAAAAGCTCCCTCTTCACAGCTGGATGGGGCCTCAGACTGTCCCCATGATAGGAAATCCGATCTGAAGGAATAGGAGCCATTTTATCAGGTGGAACATTAGAGTCAGACAATTTTCTTAATTTTCTTAATCTTCTTCTCTTGGCCTCTTTGGTTTTTGTATCTTCTGCAACAATCAGATCACCAACAAAGAGAACAAGCAATCATTCACAATACTTTTTATTCTGCATAGAGGTAACTTCTATCGCTTGGAATTGTTTTGGCCTGTGGTAAAGCAGAGAGCAGCGATTCTCTTCATCGGGGGTCTTC
>NW_015404603.1:0-2871 GCF_001527695.2 Protobothrops mucrosquamatus
TATATATATATATATATATATATATATATATATATATATATATATATATATATATATATATATATATATATATATATATATATATATATATATATATATATATATATATATATATATATATATATATATATATATATATATATATATGAAATATAGGGATTGTTAACCTGAAAAAAAAATCTGCAGTCTTTCTAAACACTTTTTATTCTTAAGGCACCATGACATAAATTGGAAAAGAATATATTATGCCAATTATAACCTAATAAGTATTCTTCTATCACAACTGCCTAATTTATATGGCAGACTCATCAGTAGTTTCCAATCACTTAGCAGAACATCAACTCCAGAAATAAAAAAAAAACATTGAAATTCACCAAGTGATTAGGGTGCAGCTACATACATTTAGTAAATCAAATATGGATCATAGAGGTTTATAACCAAGACAAATTTCTGCATTCATACATACAGGCAGGCATCCAATCAATGGAAGTGTATTAAATTGTTTAAAACCCACCTTCAACATAAGGTCCCTCCTTTGGATGTTCACGAATTCTTAAATTATTTGTTTCTGAAGACTTGCGCCTCAATAAATCCCTGACACGCTCATTGTAAATTTCCAGGTAACTGAAATATGAAATAAATATACTATATATCAAAACATTATTCAAGTTTAAAATTTCATCTATTCCACTGAATCAAGATTAATAGTTTAGTTGCAGCTCTCCAAGGAAAAAGGCTAGACTGATTTTGCTCTTCCCTAGGTAGCCTATATGTCATCTGTCATACTATTCCAGATAAACCATCAACTCCCTAGAGCAGATTTTTCAAAATGCCCAGTCATCAGAAGAGACTTGGTTATGCTTTCAACAGTTTCAAAGAGGTCAGAAATAAAGAGCAGGCCTTCAAAGTAGTTAGTGTTTTTATACATTAGGGAAAATAGCAAAGAATGTGCAGTATTTAAGAAAGGTAAACAGGACTGCTGTAAATGGAGCAAAACAACCAGACCTTTTAGGGACTCTAAATAGAACTGAAACTGTGGAGAGCGTGCTTGTTTCATTGTTAAATAAGGGTATAGAACAGTAACTCAGTTAAAAAAGACAAATCAATTCAGGAACCTTTGTTTCATTCATTCTTGCACTGCATCCTGACTCTTGAAAATTCTTTCCTCCCCCTGAATAAACATGCTGCCTTGAACTACTCTTCTAATGAAGAAGGAAAAATGCAGCAAAAAAGGAGAAAGAGATGAGGATGTTGATGATATAGCCATGTTGTCACTACGCAAACATACCTGACCTCTGTTCGAAAGGAGGCTTCATTCCATCTTGTTTTCTCATTTACTCGGTTGAATAATCCTTCACAGATCCGAGGTATTAATCCAGTATCTCCCTACCAAAAATAATACATTGATATATACTGCAGGGGTCTTCAAACCTGGCCCTTTTATGACTTGTGGACTTCAACTCCCAGAATTGCTCAGCCAGCATGCCTGGCTGAGGAATTCTGGGAGTTGAAGTCCACAAGTCATAAAAGGGCCAAGTTTGAAGACCCCTGATATACTGCAAGACAAAAAGTCACTGATACAGAAAATATTCCATTCAAAAACGGGAAACTCTTAGGTTTCAACAAGTCCTTTCAATTTTAAAGTGCAGAAAATCAGGAGTCCAGGCAATTCAAATGAATATATAGGTTTATTGCAAGCTTAAGCTCTCTACAAAAAGCTGAACTACTAACGTTCAAAGCAATTTGACGGTAGTTAATAGTCAACAGAATTCAAGATGGGCAGAACTTAGAAATCTGGTGGTCACAAAGTGACTTGAGACTGGTGACACATTTGATCCCTTCCTCGTGCTCAGCCTGATCATTCATTGTTCTCCATGTATATAATTTGGGAAGGCCAGTATCACTAAATAGCTCTTCACATGTCTAGCTACACTTACAAAATGTAAATAAGCAAGTTAACGTATTTAAAATATTTGTATGGCTACCCAGTTCAATCAAATAACTCTGGGAAGCATATATAAAATTCTACAGAGCCGAACAAAAAGAATATAAAACCACATTATGTAAACCAATACACAATAATAAAATAATGAAATGGTGATCCAAATGGCAATAACATTCTCATCTAATTGGGGCTCCAAGAGATCATCTCTCAAAGGTTTTGACAGCCTTTCTAAATGCCATCAGGATCAGGACCAACCATATCTTGGGAGGAAGGATGTCACATAAGATAAAGATCACTACCAAGAAGATGCACTCCTCGGTCTCACCATACGGCTTGTTTCACTGATGGAATATGGAGTACAGCCTCCCTATGGGAAGGTATGGGGTGGACAATAGCAATAGCACTTAGATTTATATACCGCTTCATGGTACTTTACACCCCTCTCTAAGCGGTTTACGGAGTCAGCATATTGCCACCAACAATCTGGTTCCTCATTTTACCAACCTCGGAAGGATGGAAGGAGTCAACCTTGAGCCGGTGTGAATTAAACTGCCAAACTGCAGGCAGCTGGCCAGGCAGCAGAAGTAACCTGCAGTACTGTATTCTAATCACTGCATCACCATGGCTCATGACTTTTTTTAAAATTCTTGCTTTTATCTGTGCCAGATATTGTTAGCACTTTCTACACGTAAAGCATTTATTAAAATTATGTTTCCTAATATAATACAAAAGGCATCAACTTATAAGAAGTATATTCTGAAATGAGTAACTTACAGCATTTCCCATCATTGTATAAGACTTCCCAGATCCAGTCTGTCCATAGGCAAAAATACAAGCATTATAACCTTCAAAGGCAGATTGGAGGACATCAATTCCAAGGTTGTTAAATACCTGGGGATCCAAGAATGACAGAAAGTAAAATAAAA